>NW_006800157.1:970053-1050736 GCF_000485575.1 Poecilia formosa
AAGAGGTCGACCCAAGAAGAAAGTCAGACTGGTTCCGCCCAGAAGAAGAGGTCGACCCAAGAAGAAAGTCAGACCGGTTCCGAGTGAGTAAACGGGGCTCCATCTGTTAGAATCACTGAAACATGATGAAACCAGGTCAACTTATTATCTTCTGCTGCAGTGAGGAAACCAACCACTGGAGTGAAGTTAAATCCTGATGGACAGACTCTGGAAAGATGTGAGTGGTGACGTTTCTCTCCAAACTCTTCACACAAATGTGACGGCTTGAAAAATGTTTAATGAATTTCTCTTCCCTTTGCCTTACGGAGAGTCTAGACTCCATACAGCAAATAGAAATGACTGCTTGCACAGACAGAGTATTTTCAGTCTGTAATTCGTAAAAACAGTTGATAGAAGAGGAGAAACATCTTAAAGCCGACCTTTTATGCAAATATATAATTTCCATGTTTTTGTACATCAATTTGGGTCTCAGCTGCTTCTAAAAACAGCACAAGCTAATACAAATAAATGACCAATGTTTTTTTAGCTAAATGTAATTTGTTTTTTGGTGTCTGGAAAATGAGCTGGTTCAAATACTATATAATGGTTGCTGGAAAATACAAGTGTTTTGCTGTTGACTTACCATCCAAAAACCACTTGTTGCTTTCTTGTTTGTTGTGCAACAGGCTCCACTTCTGCTTTTCAGAGTTGTACATTTGTATATTTGTGCATCCGTTTCCAGCCATTTTCAGGTGTGAGTGGTGGGTGCGTGGCTAGCTGCAGCTTATTTGAATTCAAATGACAAGACGCCCTAAAATAGCCCCAAATAGGCAAAACTGAGACTAAAATCTCACTATCTAAAAATTATTTTGTGCAAAATATGTGATGAATGTATTTATAAACCTATCCTGACCTTAAAGGAAGCATGATAGATCATCTTTAAACTAGATTTTCCAGTTGAAAGAATCTCTTTACCTAATGTTGGTGGTAAATGGCAATGTTGGTCAAATTAACTATTATAATTAATAATGTTCTCTCCTGTGAATCCTTTGTCCTTCAGACAACTTTTCATCCTTTATTTGGAGGAGATTTGCATATTTGTGTGGAAGTTCAGATTGAACTGATACGATTTCTGTTGTATTTTCTTAATTTCTGTTTTACTTCCTTTTTTTTTCTAGTACAACATAAAAGAAAGATGGATCTTTCTGGACCCGAGCCAAAGAGATCCTGCTCTTGGGTTGCTCCGGTTGCTGCCAGTGTCAGATGCCCTCCTTATAGACCTCAGAGACCTCTGCGGTGAGAAAACGGGATACAAAATCATCCATCTACTGTAAACGTTCTTCATTAAGTCGATTCTTCAATATGTTTCAGATTTCTGTAATATTTTAACCTCAAGTGACTAAACCACACAGGAAGTTCATCGAATTTACACTCATGTTCGCTGCAAAAACACAAAATATTACCAAGTACTAGTTCCATTGGCAGATTATTTCACAACATAGGAAAAATATCTTGTTATAAGTGAATTTAAGTCGGTCAAAACTTCAATACAGTTCCGTTTGGGTTGCTAGGTAACACCGCTGGGTTATGCTGGGGTTGCTAGGTAACGGTACAGTGTGACTCAACAATCTGGAGGGTTTTTTTTAAACGGCTCATTTTCCAGACATCAGCTTATTGCCCAAAATGGCTGAGTGTTTTTTGCTTTTTAAGCGATCGGGCTGTTTTTAGAAGCAGTAGAAACCCAAATGGAAGCATGAAAATATTCAAAAAATGAATTTTCCATAAGTAGTGTCAGCTGTGTAGTCGTTTTTTCACAGTATCGAAAGGACATGGAAACATGTAATATTGGCAAGTAGTGGCTCTAATAGCAATATTAATATTGGTTATTGGTAACGGCTCATTTTTTCAGATCGGTTCCATCCTTAGTTGTGAAATATAGCACTAAGGAGTCTGTGGTGATTTTCTACACTTGAGGTTAAACAGTTAGAGATGCAGATGATTGAACTGAAATGTGGTTTAGCTCACGACTGCTCATTTATTTTGTTCCTTTTTCTCTCCTCCTTTTCAGAAGAGTTTCAAGACGCTCACACATGGCCTTCCTTTCTGATTGACGACCTTTTTGGAGAATTTTAATCTATTCTGAGTTTTAGGAGATAACTAGGGCAGCAGATGCAATTTATGCTTTTTAAAAATCTTTTACACTGGATGCTGTTTTTTCAGTGTTGCACAATTTTTTGCAAAAACTACTTTTCTATTTGCATTTTTTCAAGATCAGGACCTTGTTGCAGATGGATCAATGTTATCTTTTACATTGTTGGTCTTACCCTTTTGGAAAGTAAAATATTTTTAATCATATTTTTAATCATAAATGCAAGGATGTATGAATACATGGTTACTTGGGGAAACTTTTTTATCAGGATGCTCTAATGTGCTAAATCTTTAGCGTATGTGTGATTTTTACTTATGTCAAATGTATAAAATGAAAGTCTTTTCCCTGTTTCTTTTTAATTAAAAGATTCTTGCTATAAAAGAAGTTGGATGTTACATAATTTTTCTTTTAAAACAAAGGAATCCAGAAACATGTAGCAGCCAGATGATGCATGAAATGGACGATTGTTCCCACAGGACTGGGAAACATCCCTTGTGATACTAAATACGTAAACATGGGAATAATCATTGATCCACAGTGCTGGACTTCAGCGTAGTTCACCTTTAGGATAAAACCAAGAGAAGCAAAGGAAAAGACACATTTCTACAAACTTCTACTGCAGAACTGCACCAACTCTGAGGCCTTATCCTGCCTGTTTTCATGATGATGTGTGACCAAACTGACTGGTTTCAGCAGATATGGGTGTGTAAGAGGTGGAGGTGTGTGTGTGAGCAAGATAAAAAATAAATCTCAAGATGATATCAAATATCGGTTTCAGACACTTCCGGCTGAGAGCACAGTTTCTTCTCACTCTAACAAAATAATGAATGCTCTCAATTACTGAACTTTAATTTCATTACTACACCAGTTTTTGACCCACAAAATAAAATGTAAGAGGCTCTGTGACCCCAACTCCAGTCGCAACACAATCGGCACCTACAGCAAATGTATCGACCAATATGTCGCTTTTATTTATTCAACTCTAGTTTTTAATGTTTTAAACTAAATATATATTGCATCTTCTTTCTCATTGCCATCTTTGGTACTTAGGTTATTTGTTCAATAGGATCCCAAGACCCCAAACTGACATTTTTGTGAACTAGATAGATACATTCCTGCAGCTTTGTGCTACGAGTAGTTTTTACAGTTGATATGCAGGCAGCAAAGGTTGCAGGACATTGTCCCCCAAGGACAGCAGCTGCAGATCTCTGGTTTATACTGTTAGCCAGATAAAGAAACTTTTTCAGTCAGGATAACCTGACATTTTGTTCAGGACCCAGACGTTAGTTAAGATATGAAAGATGTTTATGGAAGCAAATCTAATCTTTCAGGCAGTGTTGCCTTCAGTTTTACTGTTAAGGGGTCAGACGTCATGTGATGTCATTATGTAGCCATTCCCGTCCCAAACCCCCATGGTGAATGTCAGGGCTGAAAGCTGCGCTACAATTTTATTGACAAGAAACTAATTTAGAGGTAAGAAAATCTATATATGTTTTGACCAATGGAAAATTTTGTGTGGTACTTAGAGTTACAGCTGGAATTGTAAGGCTGTCAGTTGAAAATGTAGCTTGTCATTCAAAATGTGGTCCATTTTGACCACATTTTGGTCAAAATGGACCATTCAAAATGTGGTCCATTTTGAATGGACCACATTTAAAATGTGGTCCATTTTGAATGGACCACATTCAAAATGGACCAATGCTAATACAATGCTAATAGAGCTAGCTAAACAATGGCTGATAGGAGTGCCAAAAGTTACTCCACAAAGATATTACCACCAATTACAGCCTGGTATTACTTTCCCAGTTTTTTAAAAACCCTGAAAAAAAATAAAATGAAAATAAATTCACATCACCAGCCGGTAGGTGGCAGTGTATAACCTTTAGGAGATTCCAAAGCTACTTGTTAAGAGAAGTGAGGAAGTACGCAGAAAGTTGAGAGGAGCAGTTCCAGCAAAAGTAGATAAACAATTTATAGAAACATGAATGGGGCTTACAGTAAATTTTATTCGGTTTCCTGCACAAAGAAAGCACCAAAAAGATGAGGCAATAGAACATTTTATTTTGCATTGCAGGAATTACCAGATTCAGAGTAACAAGTTGGTTAAAAACTCTAGTTATTGCAAAAACATCCAGCAAGCAGGGAACGGTGTAAGTTGTACAATAGGATCTATATACATTTTTTTAATTAATTTGCTTTTGTAATGTGGTTCACACTCCTTACCGGTTGGTGGCGGTAATATGTAGCTAACGTTTTAGGCCAACGGCCAATAAAACTCAAGAAGAAGGCGAAGGCCCAAGACAGAAGAGGAAGATGAACGGATCCGAACTTCACTTTGAGCCGAAGGTAAGATGCTGAAGATTTTAGTAAGACAGCAGACTGAGATGTTTGGCCTTTTTGTTTCTCCGTGTGTAATGGCCGTTAGTTACCGTTATGCTCGCAAATTCTCGATCCTAACAGTTCAACACGGCGAACGTTTTGACAAGTTGATGTAACTTTATTTTCTCTCTTAAAACAAGTTTTAATGTCGGTTTGCTTTCGTTTGGTACTTTGACTAAATAAAAAAAGCAAGGCGTTGTCTTCGTGATGCGTTAAAACGCGGCCAAGAGGTCAACCTCGGTAAGTGGCTCTGAATTTGGGAACTTGTTTTGACAAAAACTGACAGGAACAGTCCTCCCATCCGCTCCACGCTTACGAAGCTGAAGTTGGGTTCCGATTGCAGGTTCCGACTCGGGACCTTTAATGGCTAAAGGGCGATATTTTTCACCATCCTCCGCATCTTTAATCTACTCTAACTAAAAAAACAAAAACAAAAAAAACTACAACACAGACTCTTCAAACCTGGACTGGATTATTCTGCTCAAATAGCAGAATATTTAAAACCATGTTTGGGATTTGTGAAGCTTCAATAAAGGTTGATTCACCACTTTTTTTTGCCTCTGAATCATACTAGAATCGCTCCAGTTCCAAAACGACATCTAGACATTTCAAACCTGCAGAATATTTTAATCCATGTTTGTGATTTGTGAAACCTTTATCTGATTTGTGAAACTTCACTAAAGTTCAGGTTACCATTTACACTCGTTCTTGCAGGTTTTTTTTTTTCAAATTCAATTTTAATTCAAAACCACTTTATTAATCACAAAGGGAAATTAAATGTTGCCGTAGCTCATTAATTCTTCAGTTATTATAGATGGATGGCTGTTTGAAGGAAAGCTTCTGCCATTTCCCGAATCGGAAACCAACTTCAGCTTCGTTGCTCGCTTGGACAGACCAACACTCAGATGGACCTGTCTATGAACGACAGAAATGCTACTCCAAATAACTCATTAACTCCAAACACTGGTGTAAGGCCACTTTCAGCTAGACTAAAAACCTCATCAGAGTTGGGTAGTAATTACTTGAGTAAGTTTTTAAAGGGGAGGGCGAGTTCTTCTAGGAGTTTTTTATGCTGTATTTTCTTACTTTTACTTGAGTAAATTATTATGAGCTATTGCTACTTTTACTTGACTAAAATTTCCGGATTCTCTACCCACTGCGAGTAACTTCACTGAATGAAGAACAAACATGTCTTAACCAAATATTCACCACACACACACTCCTGTAGTTTTTCATAAAGTTTCATAAGTTTTATTATTATTATTATTGAAAGAAACTGATTTGAGAAAATGTTATTTTGCCTGATTTTGTAGTGCCTTGTTACCTATATGAATTATTGTCATTTGTGTCCTTAAAATACCAAAGTTTCCACATAATTTAATATTTTGGTCCATCTATACTTTTTAAATATTAAATCATTGATAATTTGATCAGTTACTCAGTATTTGAGTGGAGTTTTTATCAATTTTTCTTGAGTAAAAAGCTTTTCAGTCATTTCAAAACATATGTCAAGGTTAACAGTGTCTAGTGCTGTGCCGAGGTCAGAGAGCCAACACCATTTAGCATTTCCCCAATGTATGCGTCTTACAGAGTTAATATTGCATGCATGCCTTCCACTTTAGGTCTTCTTTAGCATGTGGTTAACACTTATGTCCACATTTACTTGAGTAAATGAAGTGTATAACCATACACTTTATTTCCTATTCACACTCAGTGTCTCTGACCTTACCCCAAAATTTTTCCAAGCACTCCCAAAATCTTCTGTGTGGTCAGACACCCCACTGTCTAGCCTTAAAATGTAAATCCTTCCCAAAAAATGTGCAACATTTTTTTTCTTGAAGTGAATTTCCTATGTCAGATGATGGTCTTGGTAGGTGTATCTCCTCTTATTAGATGTCTTGCAGCTGTTTTATCAAACTTAAGAGTTTCACATTTTCAAACATTATAAAAATGGTTTCAAAACCTTTATCGAACTTTGGTAAACATGGAATACAGCTTTTATATCCTGATAAATATTACGTGAAGCTTTGGTAGGTTTTGATGTGGGTGGGGGGGAGTAACAGGTTTACTTTGTTCTTAACTGTATTGAATTTATTGATCATGATGGGTTGTTTTGCAACATTTTGCCTGATTTTCATCATTTAATTGATTAGGTCTTCTGTTCTTGAACCGGTATGTGACCTTTACTATATTCCACAAGCTTTTTATCCTAAAAAATAACCTTCAATAAATCATTGTGTGCTTAAATATTATTTTATCAAGTAGCTGCTGCCTCATTGGTTCTCAGAGAAAAGCTTAAAGAAAAAAACAGAAATCTGGTTGCGTCAAACGTGACTTGAAAATCAAGACTACTCAACTCTCCAGCAAACAGAAAACTGTTGTTTGGAGGTGGAATAGTTAGTTCGGGTCTAAAAACAGATTTTAATGCATCATATTAATCAGTCAGGTGGCTGGAAACAAATCGGTTCATTATATTTGGCCCACTGAAACCTACAGCATGTTGAAGCGTGAAGGTAGTGACTGGGTGGGTGGTGCGAATGTGAAACTACCTGAGTTTGCAGATAAATGGAAACCAGTGAGCTGCTGGGTTTCCTTGCCTGACATTTCCTCTTGTTGGGCTGCTTATGTTGGCCACCTGCTCTAAGAAATCCCCATAAACATTTTACTGTCAATGTAAAATGAGCCATATTAACCTCCACTTTTGAAGTGATTAATTAAATAAAAAATCACGCTACTGTATAATTAACAATAATACATTGACATATTACACTTTACTCATTAAAACAAAATTGGAATAAAGTTAAGCTTAGAAAGAAGGGATGCATCAATCTGAAAATCTGGCTGTTATTGATACCCAATATTAATACAGCTCTTATGGCTGATAACCTATATTTCCCTACAACACCATGTTTCTCTGTCCTCAATTTGATTTTAAATAACATCTCTAAAGAGACTGTGGTGTGACATGATTGTACGATTTAGAAACAAACTGTTGGACATGAATAAGTGAGTGGACTAGATCATCATATTTAGGATAACTTGACATTATGATGACGTAGTTGCGTCATTTACAATTTACTACCTGCATTTTCCTAACTACTCTTCAGTCCTCACTGCTCTCCCTAGCTTTATGATCTCGATCATCACCACAACATATCAGTCGTGGGTGTAGACAACAGTGACGGTTCATCTGAGCGGCCAGAGACCTTATTGGTGTTGGGGAAATTTTCTTTAACAAAGAGGGAGGAGAAACTGTTTCGGAAACCAGAGAGCCTTGAGCAGAACACAGCACACCGTTTTACAGGGAGGGTTTCATTCCACTCAAATAGTTTGACAATCTGCTTAGTTACAAAACAGATTCCAAGCATACGCATCTTCTTTCATGAGAGAAATTCAAGGACGTCATGAGGGTGAAAACAAGAAACAACTGAATAACTTTATAGTAATACAGAGTTCAGAGAAGCGGCTTAAGAAGACTTTCCCACGAGCCTGTGCATTATACAGGAATCACTATACTGGTATGCATTGTTTTACTCATAGTAATCTTAAAACTTTCCACTACATTGGCAACAGTTTCCATACACAGAACCCATCCCAGGTAGGGCTGCACAATATATCACATCACCATCGCAATATTAGTGTAAGCAGAATTTATATTGGAAAGGACTATTTTGAGTGCAATAATTGATGGCTAATACATCCAGTGAGCTTGTATTTTGCATGTTATTGTAATTGTTAGTCTGCTGGAGACAATCTTATGGCAACAGATGTTCGAACCAGACCATAACATTGCCCAACATGCTAGAGTTCATAGGATGATGGGAGCTTGGATCAGAACAGAAAGAAGAAAACTAATATAGGAACTGTTATCAACCCAATATTTTCTAACATTGCATCCAAGCAGTCATGTTGCTGTTGAGACATTGCACACTTGATATTGGACACACTTCAATATATTGTGCAGCTCTACTGTGCATCTGTGGCTTTGGAAAAGTTTACTTTGCACACCTGCACGCTAACATTTCACCTCTGTCTACTTGAAAGTTGAAGAAATGGGTAAACTTCCAAAAGGGTGAAGGGGAAGAAACCTGCATCCATTGATGCTAATGTTAACTACTTTTAGGAAAGAATCACAATCCTGTTGCGCCTTCCTGTTAACATTCACTTACTGTATGTTGACTTGTGTCTCTGTTAGGAACGACCTGAGTGATTAATTTCCCTCCCCGCCTCATTCGTGGACATGAAACTGTCTTGAGTAACCATTGTTATTAATTTTCTCTCTCCATCTCGCTGTTCTTTCCTGTCAGGGTATTTTGCATCGTGTGCAGCTTCTGGGCCCTGAAGGGATCTCAAGATGTTCCTCATTGACCATCGTGAAGGCTGCATCCTTGTAGCTGGATGATCTGAAATCCCAACTAACATTAGCTTTGAGCAAAGTTCACAGTGTTGTTGATTGGATTATGTTCTGTACTATATATATACACAATACCAACTGCCTTGGCCATAAATTTATCAAATTTCCTTAATTAAAACTGCTGACCATCATGTCTTATCCCATGTATAATCCATTTGCCTCTGGGGATACAAATGCCTCCCAGGGACAAAATGGACTCTCTACTGGACAGACACATGGAACCATATGGAGGACTATACCTAATCTCGGACTTGGATCCAGCATAAGCTTCCCTGGAGAGTCATTTGATGGATCTAGTTTGCCTGCAATCAACAGGCCTGAACCAGGTCAAACCACTTCAAACATCCATTTACAGAGTACCTTCAATATTTCTGCCAGAAATCAAATAACATACCAATCTTTTGGTCAAGGCGCCACCACAACAGAGTCAAGCTTTTCTGTCTCATCAGCTTCTCAGTATCATCAACAAGCCAATGTTTGTGATGGGAGTAGTTCTTTTAACTGGTTCCCAGTTAAAAATTCCTCCGAGTCTTCTTTAAATCCTTATGATTACGCAGCTCAACCAATCGGCCAACCTCTAGCCCAAGAGCTTGCGCTCACACCTTGCATAGCTGAAAAGATTTTACTGCATTATGGATTTCAAAAAGAGGACTTGAATGAACTCATAAATTACCCTGATGAGGAAACTACAGCCGAGAAGCTCCCCTACACTTTACAAAAGATTCGTATGAAGAATGCCAACAGAGCTTTACCTGCGGCCACGTCAGACGTTACATCTCAACCGAGTTCAAGTGGAATTGTTGGTTTGGAAAAGCCAACGATATTTCATGATGACCCACCATCGATCAGTTGTCACACATCTGGGGATGAACATACAAATGTTGAGGGTAAGACTGTTGAGAAGTTTCTCAGTAAGGCTCAGAGTTGTGGATTCACTTTGCTGAAGAACGATGAGGCTAGCAGTCAGGCTAAAAGAGCGACTGAACAACGCTTGGAATTAAACACCAGTGGTTCCATTTCTTCTCCTGACACGCTGGGCTCCATTACCGGCTTGAGCTCAACAAGGAATATTGTAGCTCAGGCCCAACAGGTGGAGACTCAATCAAACCAGACTTTGCAATCAAGCGTCCCTGCCTTTTCTCTACAAAATAAAAGCGGGGACATTGTATCGCCAAAGTTTGGCCTCTATGGGTCTCCACCTGTAAAAGCACCAACTCACCCATTTACATCAAAAACACAGTCACCAAGTAATATAAGCCAGGGTGTATGTTTAAGTGGACCTGTCCTTGTTCACACAGAAAGTAAAACTCAAGACCAAAAGTCAAAGATCACAAAGACAGCACTGCAGAAGCACCTGCAAAAGCGGTCACAATTACAGATCACACAAGCTGGGCAGCGTGCAGAGCCCACTGCTCTGAAACAAGTTCCTGCTCCCTCTTTCATCCCCACTGTTGCAGAAGTTTCACATCCCATTCTACAGTCTGGCAACAATGTCGTCTCTTTATCTGTCCCAACCGTGGATCTGGTCAAGACCACTGATACACAAGGATCTAAGCACCAGTCTCCAGTAAAACCTGCAACCTTCAAGGGTCTGCCGTCACCAGCCAAGATGCATGACTGTACTGTTAGCAAACCAAGGAAGTTTCCACATACCTGTTCTTTATGCAAGGCAAACTGTTCTCAATTGAAGGTGAGTCAAAAATTGTTTTCTCTAGTTAACTGGCACTTGTGATTTGTTTTTTTCTTTTCATATACGCCCTTATTGTGGTGGTTGTTTCTTTCTCTGTTAAATTGGTCATAGTGTATAAAGTTGTTTACACAGATTTCAATTGACATTTAGTTAATAGTTCACTGAAATCAGTGTGGGAATCTGCTTACAAATATGTGTTGAGTACTCAGAACTGGTCCTAATATCAGAAAGGGATTCATCTATTAGGTGGGAATGCTTTCATAAATGGTCTTTAAAAACAAAAGTGTACAGTGAACAATGGTAAGAAGACACCTTAAGGCAGTGGTCTCAAACTACTTTCCTCAAGAGTCAGAGTTCTGCATCTTGCAGTTGTGTCCCTTGGCCTACCCACTTGAATTACATAGTGAAACTGTTTCACTAGCATGCAGTTAGCTCTACAAAGCTCTGCTAATGAACTAATATTGGAGCCAGTTGTGCTGAAACAGAGATGTTGGATCTCACCAGCCCTTGTGCCTTAAATGTAGGGGGGATCCCAAAGAAATACTGGATGAGAGAAGCAAAACTAGTCATAGGAAAGTGTATTCCTGTGTAAACTGGGTTACAATCAAGTGGTTTATTTTTGTAGACTTACCAGAATTTAGACACTCCTTCATCTCACATCTCCCTCCAGCTCTAGTAAACATCTAAATATCTAAATAACAGTCTGCCTTCAGAAATCACAGTATAAACTTTAAATTAATGTTATACTAATTACGGTTCTACATGTCTGTTTGTTATTGTGACTGCTAGGATTGGACTGACCACCAGCAAACCAGTCTACACGTTGGGAACTGCAAACGTCTTCGGGAACAGTCAGTCTTTTGGGTTTTTTCTGGGATATTTTTTAGGTTAAAGAGTAATGTTTTATACAATCTTTGAAAATGGGCAGCAATATTAATCAAACTGCAAAGAAAGTATTTTAAAGAAAATTGTACTGGAATGATATACTTTTCTGATCTGTTGTTGCAGCCTAAATATGAAAATTCACCATTTCAAGTTATTTTACATTAGTCCACTATGTTGCCAATGAATCACTGACACCATAGACTTATAGAAATGCCGTGTTTTATGTCTGTGAAACCATAGACCACTTTGGCTGGTCACTTGATATTATCCACTAGGCATTCTGTTTAAACAGAGAATGGCTTTTTAAACACAGTAGATCAGCAGTTTTGGAAATACTTGGACCAGACCATCTGGCACCAGCAACTCCACTATATTTAAACTAGCCTACATCTCCTTGCTTTTCTGTTTCCGGTTCTTGGCTTGAACTTCAGCGAGTTTGCCTTTCCCTACGCAACTAAGTCCAAGTGGATTTACTTGCTTTCCTGTGATTGGTTGATTTACTATTTGTGCTATAAAACAATTGACCTGGGGTATCTAATAAAATGGGAAAATGTAGAGTTGTATTTGCACCTTTATTCTTAAATCAATGTTATTTAACAGTATTCTTAAATATTCCATAGGCACCCAGAGTGGGATGGCAAAGTACCAGTTCAAAGGTATATTTGTGTATTTACACAAACGACAATGACTGATGGTGAATATATCTCTGACTGATGGTAAGTTTTGCTATTCTTTTCCTGCATAGTGATGCCATTAGAAGTGCCAAGATTTCTCCCTCAACTTCTGACCACACGTCCCATGATCATAAAAAGAAAACCAGTGATGGGACGCGTTCCCGGTCTTGCTCTCGCAGCCCACGCCGACGTCGCAGCTCTACCCGTAGAAGCGCCACTTCCAGCAGCAGTTCTAGATCTAAAAGTCCTCGCAAACGCCGCAGTTCTGGGTGTAGAAGAACTTCCACCAGCAGTAGTTCTCCCTCTAAAAGTCCTCATCGATGCCGTACATTTAGGCATAGAGGGGCCACTACTAGCAGTAGTTCTCCCTCTAAAAGTCCTTATCGACGCCATACTTTTAGGCATAGAGGGGCCACTACTAGCAGTAGTTCTCCCTCTAAAAGTCCTTATCGACGCCATACTTTTAGGCGTAGAGGGGCCACTACTAGCAGTAGTTCTCCCTCTAAAAGTCCTTATCGACGCCATACTTTTAGGCGAAGAGGGGCCACTACTAGCGGTAGTTCTCGCTCTAACAGCCCTCGTCGACACAGCAGCTCTGAAGGTCGAAGGGGAAGACGGAGCAACAAGACACAATCATTTCACAGTCCCAGGCACAGTCGCAGGTTTGTGTCAATGAAATATTTAAGTTTAGAGATAAAGATGTTAATTTGTATCCATAGTTTCAGGTTTGTCTTTGCAGGGGCTAAAAATTATTAAAGTCTGCAATAATACATTTAGTTATTTTAGAATTTGGAACTTTATGTTTCTATGTTTCCATCAGGTCTCGGTCTAGATCTGCATCTCCACGGCACAACCACCGTATTTTCTCCGACTATCAGAGACGTTCAAGTGATTGGGAGAAACGTCTTTCACCAAAAAGAGGGTTTAAGACTCTTGGTTTACCAAGACGGAGCTCTGATGAACCATCATCTCCAAGGACAAATATTGAGCAATTGCGGTCACCAAGGACGGGCCAGGAGCAACTCTCACGTACGACTAGAGACCCAGAACATGGTGATGAAAAACAGCAGTCAAGCAGGAGCCCCAATCGATGGTTGTCTCCAAGAAGTGAGGAGAGAAAGAGGCCACGAGGAAGGAGCCGTGACCGACAACATTCACCAAGAAGGAGCAGTGCACAACAGTTGTCTCCAACAAGACCAGTAATGACCGATAAGCAACAGTCATTATGTCATGACAAACAACATTCACCGCAGAAGAATCACAAGGCACAGTCATCGCCAAGAGAAAATGATGGGAAGCAGTGCTTATCCGAGAAGCGTAAGGAGCGCTCCTCAGTAAGTGGAAGCCATAGGCAACAGCTGTTCCTGGAGGAATCTCCGAAAAAGAAGCCATGCAGTGAACAAATTCTAACAAAGCAACCAATGAATTCAGGTTTGTTGTTACAACATTTGATGCATATCAGCCTGCATAGGCCTGTCACAAAGAGCAATATATCAATTAATCACATGATAAATTAAAAGGCACCGATCGCGCCACCAGATTATCATATCTGCTCGTGCACTTCTGAATTTTTGTAACTTAACATTTGTTAGCACAAAACCATGGTGGGCTGCTGGTGGACTGCCCTAGCGCCCCTAGCACCAGGTTTAGCAGGTTTTCCAGGGGAAACCGAGGAGTTCATTGGACGCTTCCAGTATTGGTCAGTCTATTGGGCACAGTTGACCAAATATTTTTACATACTTTCTAAAGCAAACTACTAGTTGAAGTTACTTGGACTGTATTGGATTTGTTGTTTTTAGGTCTGTTATGCACCAAAACTAATACTTTCTTTTTGGTTTATTATTCAAGCGTCTTCTGTGCCAGAGCAGCTTAACACTGTCAGTGTGTTCAAGCCTTTAGCTCATACTGTACTGGCTGAGCAAGCTAAAAAACGGCCATCTTCATCATCACAATCATTATCAATGACCAACAAGATGGAGGTTTCCACATCATCAAGAGGCAGCAGTCAAACATCTGTTTCCTCGTCATCTTCCTTCAACCCAACAAAGTTAACGTTGGACACAAATTTGAATCTGGTGCAACCTAACCTTCCAAGGAGTGAGGAATGTTCTACGACTATACCCAAGGTGGGTGTTTGGGTTTCTGATTCTTGATATTTGTACATCAGACATCATAGTTTCCTATTAACCAATCAGAAAGTTGCATCAGAAGCTCTTAGACTCTCTTGCTGCCTCACTGCCTTGCAGATATCAATATATCATCAATATATCATAGAAAACACACTTTTCCCTTAGTTCACTGTTGCACTCATATTTTGCTCAGCAATGAGAGGGAGAAAACCACAAATGTGTTGAATTCTGATGCCTGTTGTGGACAATATTTAAATCCAGCTCCTATATTTCATCACTTGTCATTCACAACAGCAGCTGCAGTTCTTTTGTTTTTAACAGCCAGCCAAATGTACATTTAATCTTTTATTTCTTACTTTTCTCCCCAGCCTCCATTTGCTCATCACAGTAAACCATCACCTCCAACCATGTTGAGACTCAGAGGCAATTTTGATACTCTCTCCCATGATGATGTGATTGCAGCCATGGAGTCCTTTGGGAAAACCAAATCCCTCTTACTGTTTAAGTCTAAACAAGAGGTATGGAAAATGTAGGATAAACCCAACATCTGTCTCTTAATGCTATGTGAATATTTTTGCTTTGCTCTGTGCACATTTTACTTTCCACAGTATCTTTGTGCGAGTTTTAAAAAGAGAATTGGATAAAAATCACATTTACTAAAACCTGTGATAAAAATGGAGCAAAATGTTTACTTTTTGTCATTTTAGTCTACGTACAAACGGGCTGGGTTGAATTAGAATATTTGCATACTTTGTAGGTTCTGTGTTATTTAGCCCCATCTACATCTATTAATTCCTGTAAATAATTTGCATAAAACTAAAGTATTGGCTTAGTTTCAGGAAATTTGGCGAAAAACATAAAAATGTTTAAATCTCACACAATCAAATTTAATTATAATTTATCTCATCATTTTACATTACTATAAAATATGACACACAAAGGCCCTTTATGGATGTGATTCATTTGTTCATACAGTAATCACACTATCCTAGTAAACTGAGTAGACGATACAAAATCCCTTCAAAAAGGTCCATGATTAGATCTAACGGTAGATTTTATTTGAGAAATATTTATTTTAGATGTAAAGACAATACAGGAGTAATACTGTGTGCTCTTTGGTTTTTTTATCAATTTTAATAAAACGTTATCACGCGAACGTCGCGTGTTGGTCACGCTGCAATGCATTCTGGGTAAATGACGTCTAACGGTCCAACAGCGTTAGCACTTTCTAGCCAAATCAGTGATGAGTAACGTCTTTAAGTCTATTCAAATTGAACCGGAGCGCGTTGAAATCGATCGGGTTGTAGAAATCATAGGAGGTAATGAAGATGAGGACGACCAGACAGAGGAAGAGGGCAGAGTTGGCCGTAGCCGTAGCTGGTGTTTGCCGCTGCTGCTGCCGCTGCCGCCATCTTCAGCTTCATAAATGACACAGTGAATGACTCTTACCTCTGGTCGGACTGCGTGATCCGGTAAGTACTTCTATAGCTCTGTGTCCGGTTCGGCGTTCGTCCGGGGCGGCAGTAGTCCCGCCGGTAAATCAGGGTGTTACAACTCAAACGCATGAAGGCTAAACTTGATCACGATTGGTTTAAAAAAAAAAGAAGTTTGGTTTCCATGGAAACCAAAATTCTACTAAAAGTCCTTTACCCTGTGTAAACTAACAGTTTAGTAAACTAACAGGAGCTACATCTTCAGATGTAGATGATCTGTCATCAAACAAGTTGCATTAAGAGAAACTTCACTAAAACGAAGAAGAAACTGACCAGTTAAAGAACTGGAAATAATCTAAAATGTATAACTAAAAATAGTTTGCTCTGAAATTGATGAAACTAAAATTGTCTGCATTTTTACTGCTTGCCAACTCTTATTTTCGCTTGTAGCACTTGTGTGAAAGTAGTTAAATCGGTCCTATTTTCCCCATACATTCATAGGCAACTGTGTGTTTTGAAAAAGAGGAAGATGCTGCCAAGCTTAAAGGCTTAAAAAGCCTTGAGATAAAAGGAGTTTCCCTCACATTTGGTGCAAAGCAGGTATGTTTCTGCAGTTAATGAGTTTGCTTCTGTGTAGTTTTCTCATGTTACCAATAACCTGACCAATTCACAATAAATCGATTTGTAGGACAGAGTTTCAGAGGCCCCTTTATCTGCGTCTCCAGAGGATCAGAAAAATCTTAGTCCAGAGTAAGTTCTTCCACAATCTGATGTGTTATTTTTGTAGATTCATAATTGTTTTGGTTATTTCATTTCATGTTTGGATAAATCCTTCTGGTTAAGAATTGTTATACTTTTGTGCTTTTGGACAGCTGCTATCACGTGCAACCGTGGGAACAAGCTATTGCTTTTTCAACTAGCACCAGCTAATTAGCATCACAAAAGCTCAAATAAATCAAGGGTTTTATTGTCAGACCAGCTCACATTTTTATATAAATGGTATGAAATCCAGACTCAGGTTCCAGTTTAAGAAGCCTAATAAATAAATGAAATATAAATAAAATATATCTGAACTGCGACTCCAGATCCCAGGGGTATATCCCCTACTCCAACGTCTTTCTAACCGTACGGCCAGACAGATTTAAAGGGAAGCAGCAAAAGCAAATGAGGTGGATTAGTAATGCTTGCCAACAACTGGTGGTGTCATCCAGTGTGTCATGACAGTCATAAAACTTTGGATAAGAGATGGTGACTGTTTTTAGTGCGGTTTTAAACCTTTTTGTCTTTCATTTCTTTCCCAGAAAGCCCGCTGTGCCCCGTCAGTCTGCTTCTGCTAGAAACTTGGTTCTCCTGCCACTTAAAACGCTTTTGTCTATGCAAATAAGGTCCAAAAAGAGCGCAGCAGTCAAACTTGTGAAAAAAGCCAAAGTCTTGGCTTCCAAAGGAAAGTGTGTCTCCAAGAAGCACGTGGTTCAAACTGTGAAAACGGTCAACGTGGCAGCAAAACAGTCTGTAAAATCAGCTAAAGACAAGAAAGAAGCTCCAAAGCCCGAAAAGACACCCAGTCCCGATAACCGTGGACAAAAATCAAAAGGCAAGGAACACATCCCGACTGCAACAAAACTAAGGCTGAAAGAAAATAATGACTCCTCTGTGGGTAAAGTGATAAAAGTATCAGAAACAAAGATCCTGCTGGGTGAGACTCTTCCACCCAGCAGCAAGAAAATGGAAGAAGTTGAAGCAAAACCATCCAAGTCTGACAAAGAGACTCTCAAGGCCGAAATCTCAACAACAAACCTTCAAGACGTTGTTGCACCTGAGCAATCTGCAACAACAGAACAAACCCAAGTTAACATGGTTAGTAGTGAGATGGAAACTGTGAAAAATGCTGAGTTGGGAACAAGTGGAGCACCAGAGCCAATAAAAATGGACGAACAAGAGCAAAAACCTGAAGAACCACCAAAAGTTGGGACTTTTGGTGAATTTTCAACCGGTTCGCCTCTGAAACGAATGGCCAGTGAAAATCCAGAGACCTCTGTCCAAATAAAAACTTTGTTGAATCTAGAGTTGACTGCACAGAATCTGAAGTCCAACGAAAAGCAGACAGAACCGCAGACTGCAGGAAGCTCTGCTGAAGCTCCAATCGAAACAAATCAAACAGGTAAAGACTACTGGACAATAAAAAATATCTCTTTACCCTTTTCCCCTCCAAATTAATTTGCAATTAAAAAAAATTGTTTGGTTTGTTTGATATTTTCTGTTCTTTAAAGATACAGCAAAGCCACCCAGTCCAACCACTGAAACCACAGCAGAAGCGAGTGAGAAGCAGCTGACTGTTGGGGAGAGGATTGTCCCCGATTACCTGAATCAACTGAACCTAAACAGCAAAGGTGTGATTGTCAGACATATTTTGTTTTGGTAAGATAATTACAGGGACTGGGTTTCACTACTTTTTACAATTTGACTCCATCCACAGATTACATTCTGGCATCAAGCATCCTGGAGTCCAGGGTCAGTTTCATTCTTCTGTCTTTTCTGTTCACTTTGACTAAACTGAAGTTTATCTTTTTCTAATGAAGTCACACAAATAAAATGCTAATTTGGTTTATATATTTATGTGGAGGTTTTCTGCACCGACATGTTTAATCAGTGTCTATTTCTAAGTGAATCAGTGGTGGGCACCGCTAGCTGCGACGCTAGCTGTGCTAGCCCTAAAGCTCTAATCATAAACATTAGTTCCGCTAATGCTAAAGCGATACACCAACAAGGTATTTCCCTCTGTCAATAGGTTTCTGTTTCTTTTATTTCCTCTCAGCCGTTCAGCTTCGTTTACCCAAAGCTGCTGCTGATCACCAACCTGCCCTCGTATGACAGCTGCAGCTACGCTGAGAAGGACGTTGTGGATCTGCTCTCTACATTTGGATTTCAATACTCAGATGACAGGATCTTCATCTTTCCTCAAGGCTGCATGGTAAGCACCAGGCTGCTTTAGTTATGTTTATATTTACAACTGGCATCCAAGGTTCCTAGACGGCCTGGAAAAGTCTGAAAATGTTATCCAAGTATTTTCCCAGCTGGATCAGTAAGCAGGTGTTTCTCTATCACTTTGTGTAAAGGTTGTCTGTTCTTCCGTCCAGTCTTTTATTTTCTCATCCTGCTGTCAAATAATCCATTCATCCTCCAAGTGATTTCACTTAATCTTCCATAAATTGACTGGAAATTGACTCAAACTCTGGAAAAGTTTGATATTTTTCACACTTAATTGGTAGAAATGCAGCCAATTTGACTGTCATGGACTTTGATGACATCAAATGGTCCATCAATCGAGAAATACCTGCCAAATGTTTTGCCATTGAAAATGAGACCAATCGTGTGGTTTTTTTTTTTTTTTTTTTTTTTTTACTTTTTATTCTGTTTTAGGCTTTTGTGCTGATCCCCAGTGAGGAGTCATTGACGGATCTGCTTAAGGCGTCAGAAGAAAACCGCCTCATCTTCAAACAACACAAACTTTGTTTGTATATCGTGAAAAAATACATTTCAATGACACTGGTAAGAATGTTGTTTATTTGAAATGTAAAAATGAAAACCAAAATCTTGGCTATCTAGGCTTTAAAGCTGGAGTTTAATGTTTCTTCTGACTGAAAGTACTCAGCCCAAAGGCTGGCCCAGTAGGAATCTGGTAGAACATTTGTGAAGGGAGATAAAGTTTAGGTTGATGGCGGTTTGGTCTTCCAAACTCAGTGAGTTAAAATACCAGTGGAAATTTGTTGAAAAATGTTTTATTTTTCATTGCTGTAGTGACAAAAATGTTATTTGATTATTCCAAAAGTATAATCTATTTTCATCATGCCAATACACGTTTTCTAATTTAGTTTTTTTTTTTTTTTTTGCTTTTGAGAAAGATGCCAGTGTTTTCTAATTGTTTTATTGACTGAACAGATAAAAACATGTTCTTTATTGTTACTCAAAAGCTGCTTTTTGTGCGCTCTGGCTTTACCTCTGCTCACTTTGTTGATTTCCTTTCAGCCTGGTTTTTATGAATCGATCATGGAGCTAGCATCTTTTGTAAGTGTGACGATCAGATCTTTCTTCCTTCTTTTTTTGACTTTGATCTTTAAATAAATGACAGCTGCTGGAATACAGATGCGCTTCTTAGCTAAAAAAAAGCAGTCTGCAATCCAGCATGTTAAACTTAATGAACTTGCGTTAAAGGGTACTGTAGTATCGGAGTTAAATGTTGAGGATGCTCTGCTTCTGACTGTAAATACCCTAAAACTCAAAGACGTCTTTACTAATATATCAAAATTCAGCTAACATAAGAAGACATTCAGGAACCAGTTTTTTTTTGTTTAATTGTTGGCTGTGTGTTGTTGGAGCAGAGTGTCGAGGTGTCGAATGTGATCTTCATCAACAACATTTCCCCGAGCGACGCCGTCACTGTCAGAGAGGCTTTGAGGAAGATTGGCGGCGTCAGAAACGTCCTGCCTCTGCTCAACAAGGTTTAAACACAAAGTTCATCTTATATCTGGATGCACAGATTTCTAGTGTTTTTACGTTTTCTTGTGATTTTTAGGTTTTCATTGAATTCGAATCCATTTATGACGGCGATCGCCTCGGAGTTTGGTACAGCCTCCTGAAAGTGGGCTTTACTCACATGATTCGACGCCTGAATGTACCTGTGAGCTCCAAGGAATCGCAACGTAAGAAACTGCTGATTTATGAAAGTATTAACTGCAGTATGGAACTTTTATGAAGAATATGTCTGTTTTTCACATATTTGTTAAAACAAGAGGTGGAGAGAGTACCCAAAAATTGTGCTAAAGTAAGAGTAGTGCTATTTTAAATATATTTTTATTCAAATAAAAGGAAAAAGTAGCCATCCAATAAAATACTCAAGTAAGAGTAACAAAGTATTTAGTAAAAAGTCTACTCAAGTACTAAGACACTGATCCAATTATCAATGAATATTAAAAAAATTACGTCATCAGATGGACCAAAATACAAAGTTAAGTGGACATTTTGGTATTTTAAGGACCAAAATGACAATTACTCATCTAAGTAACAAAAAAAATAACAAAATCAGGCAAAAGGAACATTTTCCAAATCAGTTTCTTTCAATAAAAAAACTTATAAAACTGCAGGTGTGTGTCTGTGCATCTTGAATTTTTGGTTAAAACATGTTTGTTTTTAATTCACTGGCTAGAAAATCCCAAGATTTTACTCAAGCAAGAGTAGAAATACTTCATAATAAAATTACTCAAGTAAAAGTAACAAGTACAGTATTCCTAAAAGTATTTCCACTTTTAGGAGTGGAAATACTCCTAAAAGTAATTTTTTTTCTAAAAAGTTACTGAAGTAATCGTCACCAGTTACTACCATTAACTCTGGTTAAAACTGTCAACATGTCTTCACAGTTTGAGACAGATAATCTGTAAAAAAAAACAAAAAACAAACAATCTCCTCCTTGAGATACTATTGTTGTCTAAAGAATTGAACCGCTTCTAAAAAAACAATCAGAGACAGAAGGAGTACCTTAACGCTGTCAATTATCCTCACGTATACGATGCTAAATGTGCTAAGGCTGGAGAAACAACTTACCATTACAAGACAACCAGTTATCTGCCATCAGCTATGACTATGCTAACTAGCCTTAGCATTTGCTACAGAGAGCTAGATGGGTGATTGACAGCACTAAGACCCGCCTCCTGGTTCTGATTGGTTGTTTCTAGTTAGTGGTTCTTAAGGTTTTTCTCAGTTTGTCCAAGCCATTCTTGACAAGAAAATCTAGGTAGTAAATCTTGTGATAGTCATCCTACCCACATCTTTTTTTTTTGTTGGAAAAATCAAACGGTTTGTTTATGATCTTTCTCCACTGATCTTGTTTTTGGTTGTTCAGCACCATTACTGCCACTGAAAGCCCTTCCAGACCAAGATGTTATCATTGCTGGGGCAGAAACACCAAAATTGCAGTATGGCATCCCTATAGGCACATGTTCGCCATTTTGGGTGACCATGACAACGCAGCCCTATGTTTTTCTAACTGCCTCTCCTTGGTTTAACATCCCAAGTAAGAGAAACACAATTTACATGTTATGGTCTAAATAATTTTCTTGGATTTACTCTTTTTTGTTGTTGTTTTTTGCTTGTAGATTTTCTGACAATCCACTGGAACCAAGGCTTTTCGGTGAGCGGTCCTTACACACAAACTGACTTTTAACTTACCGATTTTTAATCAAAACAGGAAAAAATGGTTCACATATTTGTAAGAACACAAAATCTTACAAAGTATTTTTAGTCTAGATTCTTGTGCAAATAACGTAGTACACTTTAAACAAGAATAACTAACCTATATGGGGGAATTTTCCTGCCATAATCCAAGAGCACACATTTTCAGTCTGAAAACAGGATTTCATGTATTTTGTTCTCAAAACTTTTAATACTTCTGCTTACATTTTTATTTTGAAATAAGGACTTCATGTCTTTCTTCTCAAAACTTGTAATGATTGTACTCAAAACTTCTCCTCGCGCTCACACCTGGTGTCTTCTCGGCCTCTCTGCTCACTTTTGGAAACACCTTTTGGCACAGTCGCCTAGCAACCTTTCAGCCAATAGAAAGAAAGTGTTGTACGGGGTGTGTTTGTTTCTTTCTAGAGGGTGTGTGCCTGTGTGGCTACTATCGATTGTAGTAACCTGCACATTTTATGATTTGTAAAATAAGGTCATCATTGACTTATCAACCTGAAACTTTGCGAGCTTTCTTAGACAAAACAGTCTTTACTGACCCTTTTTTTTGCAGGTACTCCGAATGGCAGGTAAATTTTAACTTATTATCCAAAATAGTTCAAAATATTATATATTTAATGTATTTATATGGCTTGCCATAAGTGTGTAAATATGTGACAGTTGGGTTTGCCAAGTAGCCTTGACTTACTTACTTCTGCTGGGATGGTAATCTGGTAACCTCCTTCCGGCCAGCATCAGCAGCTGCTGTTGCATTAATTTGTTGTGGAGTTCTTTAAACACATCTGTATCTTCTTCAGAATTTTAGTTTTGTAATGCGTTTTATTTGCATGCACTCTGCATTACATCCTTGTGTATAAATATTTCACCCTCTATTACTTCAAAATTATTTACTTTATGAACTGTGCGATAGGTAATCACCCACCCAGCCTCTGTGTTCTGCACCCTAATGCTGACGGGTTTGCCAGAGGGAAACTACAAACACGAAGACGTCGCCAATCTGGTGTGGCCTTATTTCTCCAAGCAGAATCTTCAGACTCTCTGTTACAACATCGTGGTCCTCCCACTGCAGAGGAGGGTAAGGAGTTGCTCTGGTTGTAATGCAGCTTCTCACGATTTGCCACCTTTCAGATAAACGCAGTTAGCATTAATGAGAACCAGAGTAGCCAAAAAAATGAACTCAAGCAACAGCAGCACTACAACAACATATTCTTACTAGAGTAAAAGTAAAAAGTAGCCATCCAGGAAATTACTGAAGAGTGAAAATGTATTTGGTAAAAAGTCTATTCAAGTACTGAGCAACTGATCAAATTATTGTGGTCAACAGCCCAAAAATTGTCTGAGGTTGTGATCTGCTGTTTAGGGAAATTCTTGTTCGTTTTGATAAAGGGAGACACTGAGTCAATCAGAGAAATGCGCTTTTGTCTTTAGATATTAGAAAATCAGAGTAAATATCAGAGATCAGCATGTGAGAGAAGTAAAGGAAGAAGAAGGAGGAAGTGAAACCTAACACACACTGTTCTCCTTTTATATCTTATCAGTCACGTACACGGCGCCTGCCACCCGTCTCTCTCCTGTAGGGAGTTTCTCTCTGTTTCTCCCGTCTCTGGTTAATTGGTACCTTTGTCCCTAAATCAAACCCGGTTCAAACGAGTTCCGGTTGGAAAGAGAAGAAGAAACATCTTCACTGAAACCTCTGTTTTCAGTTCCATAAGTATAGCACTTTGTCAGAAACCTTCATTATCAGCTCATTCTTCCCAGTAAATAAGCAAAGTTTTTATTTTCCAGGACAGGCGCAGAATCCAAAAATCACATTGGTTTTTCTCAGTCAGGTCAACTTTCTGAACATGGTAGTTTGGTATGCAGTCATGATGGCCGATTACTGCTGGACCCTGGAGAGAGAAACCACTGCTGCTGAGCATACGAGGCGGTCGAAGAAACCAAACTGAGACAGAACTGAAGTCCGTTACATGACGTTAAATTTACATGTACTTACAGAAATCCAAGTGTGTATCATGTAATTAACACACTCCGTTAGAAAATGATTTATTTTGTCCTAAAACCTTTTTTGGATGAGAAATATTAACGGAAATGAACTGATAACATCACAAAAATGTCATCAATTTAGTCAGAAGATTGGATTTCTCTAAATCACGTTAGAATAAAAACGTGACCTGATTGAGAAAAATGGATGTCATTTTTGGATTCAGTGCTGCAAAATAGTCCTAATTCAGTTGAAAAAAACATGGACAACTTCCAAAAAACATTGTTTTGGTACCGAGTGTTCTAATGATTTAATATTTAAAAATGATGTCAGCAGACAGACCAAAATATAAAGTTAAGTGGAAGTTTTGGTATTTTAAGGATGAAAATGACAATAATTCATCTAAGTAACTAAAATAACAATCAGGCAAAATAAAAATTGTCCAAATCAGTTTCTTTAAAAAAAAAAAACTTATGAAACTTTATCAAAAACTGGAGGAGTGTGTCTTTGTTTGGTAAATTTTTGGTTAAAACATGTTTGTTTTTTCAATGGGAAGAAAATTCAGAAATTTCACTCAACTACGAGTAGCGATACTTCATAATAAGATTACTCAAGTAAAAGTAACAAGTACAGCCTAGTAGAAATACTCCTGGAAGTAAAGTTTTTCAAAAAAGTAACTTGAGTAAATGTAACTAGCTAACTCTGAGAATGAATATAACCACAAAAGGTAGTTATTGAGAAAGGTTTATGTCAGAATGTTACACATTAATGATAAAAATGTGTTAAACTGTGTGAATAACCTGATTGATTGATTGATTAAAACACTCTGACGTTTGGCTTTAACTAACCCAAAGTTAAAAATTCTCTTTCATTTTCTCGCCCGCTCTAGGCCTTTGTGTTTTTCTGCGACTGGGAGGCGTTCAGCAACTTCATCCTGAATATCCGCCAAAAGCCGTTATGTGTGAAGAAGTCGCCTGTGTTCCTCCACTTGGTCATGCAGTGCATTCGACCTGGAAACACCGAGGTGTGAAAACAGTCTGTGCTCCATTTAAAACAGGCCATATTAGCTGCTGATTTACAAACTGTTAAATTCGATTGGATATGTTTTGGATTTATATAGATGGAAAAACTCTAACCGTTTTAAATAAAAGGTGGTTTTGTAGAAATTATTTCAACTTTCTCTGTCATTCTGTCGTCACAGGAAATGATGTACAAAACGATGATGAGATGGAGCAATGTGGTGAGTTCACTCATCTTTTTGTTGAATCTGCAGTTTCAATCTACAAAAAGCACAAAATATTACCAACTATTCTTGTCCAGTTTCTAGTGCAAATATCTTATTAGACTTGAAATAAGACAAAACTAACTTACAAGTAAGTTTGTAGCAAGATATAGGAGCTTGTTTAAGTAAACAATTCCTTAATATTGATGAAAAAAATACTTACTTGGCAGATTATTTTACTTATAACATGGGAAAAATGAAATAATCTGCCATTGAAGTATTTTTTCATCAATACGAAGGAATTATATCAGATATAAAGGAATATATTACAATATATTCTAAACAAACTAAACATGCAATAATTTAATTAAGCAAATAAAAAAGGGATGTGTAAAACGTAAAAACGATTTTAAGATTTGCAGTTTAAGTGTTAACTAGAAAAGAGGTGACAAAATTTAGTCAATTTTGAGCAATAAAATCAGGATTTAGGTCACTGTTTTGTAATCAAGTTTAATAAATTAATTAAAAGCAGCAAAGTCAGCTGTAGATTAGAGGTGGAGCTTCAGGAGAATGCAGCTTGTTTTTATTTAAAAATAAATAATTGGTTCTATTCGCAACATTTTCAATTGTAAGAGGATTTTTAGTTTCTGCAATAATTTTGAACCAAGTAAATGTAAAGTCTCCATCAACATCAACAATTCATTGTTGAAGTGAATTCAGGGGCCACACACAGTCAGTCAAGGGGCCGCAAAAGGCCCCCAAACCACACTTTGGAAACCCCAACTTAAAGCAAGCTCCTCTATCATATTGAAAAGTTACTTGTAAGTTAGTTTTATCTAATGTAAAATGTCTAGATAAAAAAATACTTGGAAAGACTTTGTGATTTTGCGGTTCACATAAATAAAACAAATCACTTTAACAAATAGCTTTTTCTGTAGCCTGTTGCAGATCCGGGCTCCCTGGAGGAGCGGCTGCTGTGTGTGGAGATCACTGAACTGCACCTGTGGCTCATCCAGGACATAATGAAGGAAGTGGCTTCCATCGCCAGCTTTGTCAACTTCCTGCCGCTCGGTAACAGGGTGAGCGAGTCAAACACTTTCTGAGATACTTTTTAAACAGCGATGTGATGATTGGAAAACTTGTTTATTGTTTACTAACCAAGTTGTATAATACTTTAATACTTTCAGTTGTAGTTTTGTCCCTATTTTTGCTTGATGTGATTATTTAGAGTCCAAGTTGAGCATATTTATGAATTATTTCACACGGCATGCATTGCTGAAACACACAAGTTTTATTAAATTGGCTGACTGGAAGTTTACAAATATTTCACGCCACTTATTTCTTGAATTATTCGTTGTAGTTTGTATTTATTACACTCTACATCTATTTTTAAAATGCAGTTGCTCTTAAACAATATTTTTTCTACTTAGTGTTCTGTCTAGATGTTAATTAAAAACATTATTTTGCCTCAGATTTGCGTTGAGATGTTCGACTCCACAGGCGTGAAGAAGGTGATGGAGGAATTCGCCTCCAGAAAGGAGTTATCAACACACAAGATCTGGTATGTTTGAAAAGAAAACAGTGAAGAAAATGGAAATACTTACACATCTACTTAGGATGAAGCTCTGTGGAGACTTTTTAGTAGAATAATTGTTGATAAATTAAAAGAAAATGTATTACTGTTCTGTAACCTTTCCCTTAACATAATTTTAAAATTAGAAAAAAAAAATTTAAAAGGAAAATAATTTAACATTTAAAACGTGCTTTAACAGATAAAGTTGAAAGTTTGCTGTTCTTGAAAGTCCTGCTCTCTCTCGCTCTCCCACAGCCGTAATAGCAACAGATTTTTAAATCGTTGCTCATGTTGTAAGTAGATATTTTTTGAGGAGTCACATTGAAAAGTGTTGTTGGCGCCATCTGATGGTGTTTAGATGCGGTGCGTTCGCTTGTTGGTAAAATCTGATGTTGGACTTTTTTTTCAGTGTTTTTTTTTATAATTTTGGACAAATGTCATCTTAAACAAAAAAAATGTAAATTAAAAAATGTTTTTTTGTTTTTTTTCACTTGACTTTTTCACTTGATCCACCATAAATTTAGGCAATTTTTGATTGCAATGTATAAAAAGCACCAACTTTTCCATTTTTTAAAATTTTTTTATTTTTATTTTTTTCTCGACAGGAGCAGAGTTGGACATGTTGAGTCGTGAGTATTTTCTATTCTCAGTTTCTTCATGTGCAAAAATAACAGTAGGAAATGTGTTGGCCTTTAAAAATTTTGCAAAAATAAACTAAAAAACTACATTTAATTTTTATGTTAGACACGTTTAACTTCTAAGAGATATTTTTTTTCATGCAATTACTCAAATTTGTACAATTTTCTTCTTTCCCCTCTGTGAAATTAAGGTTATATTTTTGCATTAGTCAAACGTTTAATGTTTTATTGCAGTTCGAAGGACCTCAGGAAGCGTCTGCAGTGCTGTGAGATGACGACCTGTGAACTTAAGGAGTCTGCTAAAATAACTTCGTCAGTTTCCAAACCTGGACCAAAAGGTGCCAAAACTCCAAATGTTTACAAACTTGAAGTTGAAAGATTTCCTGAGCAAACATTTAAACAGTATTAGTTTATACAGTAATCTTAAATCAATTAGAATATACATCCAGATGATTCTTGTTTACAGAGTTGGGTTGTAACTAGTTACATTTACTCAATTACATTTACTGGAGTAACTTTAAACATGTTTTAATTAAGCTAACGATCTGTAAGTATATCCACCCAAAGCTCCTCAAGTGGCGTAATTTTTGTTTCATCCAATTAAAATTCTGTAAAAAAAAAAAACTAAACTAAACAAAAACGAGATCTCCTATTAGCACGTTTTCTAATAATCGGTTAATAAACAATCATGACTATATCAAGCCTGCAATGTATTTTAGCTGCAGATGCATTCTTGGCTGCACATGATCAACCAGGCGCTAAAGGAATGCTCTTATTGCAGTTTAGGTCATTAAAACTTTTACTTTATTTTTTAAATAAGGAATTGAAATATTTGCATGTTTTAATGTATTTCTGATGTTGTATAAAATAAAAAAATCTGCAGAATGTGCAGTAATTTTCAATTAATTGTCATTATAATCGATAGAATAATTGATTACAAAAATATTTTAGTTGCAGCTGTAGTCTAATGTAATTTCAATAGCTGTAAGCAGAAAAGCATCATGATTGGTAGTAGAGTTACTGAAATCAATAATATTATCACTTATTGAATGGGTCTGTGTGTCTGTTCTTCTTCCTCAAAAATCCTATAATAATCTGTGAAAAGTCTAAATTCATTTTACACTATTTTTAACTATTTGGTTGGTTGTCTTTGTGTGTTTGCCGATAAAACAAAACCAGCATTCAGAGCAACAAATTGACTCATTTTTGTTTAGATCTGATCAAATGTAATCCTGTCTTTGTTTCCTGAAGTTCCTGTGAGTGAACAGAAAACTCAGACAGAAGCTCCTCCAGCAGCCGCCGGCGTCGTTTCCCCCACACTGACTGGAGCGTCCAAACAGCGGCCTGCTGCTTCTTCCTCCTCTCCCTCAGCTACGGATCGCTCCCTGACCGTGGGAGAGAGGCTGGAACATCTGCTGCTGCCACAAAAAATTAGTAAGAAATCTGATTATGCAGTGAAAAATATTCAGTTTTCCTCTTTTACTAACCTTCTCTTTGCGTTACAGGCTGCCTTGATGAAAACGCTGTCAAATCACCAAAAGTAAGGTTCCTTTCTTTTTTCCTAAGCAAAGTTTGTCCTCATTAATAAGAGGTGATGGAGGTTGTTGAGGAAAATAAATATTCTTAGTGTTTAATGCAGGATTAGTTTGGATAACATCTTAGAGGGCTTTAAGTTAGCCCTGCAGAAAATAATCTGTTATCGGGGAGGAACCATAAGTTAACTCTGGCAGCGAGGAGACATCTCACGTCATCTCCCTCAGAGAAACACGAAAACTTAAGGAAAAACAAACCAACAACACATAATAGTTTTAATAACTGCAATTTAATTAGTAAAATACCATTTAGTTCAAATTAACATGACTTGAACTAGTCTAACCTAGGCCAAACATAGTACCAGTTAGTTAAACATAATCAAAACTAGCATAACATTAATTAGAAAATGTTTAGAATGAAGGTGTTTATATTGAAAATGCTCAGGGATATTCTATAAGTGTTTTATTCTTAAAATCTGTGCTTTGATCTAAGAGGATGCAGAAGTTCTGGACCACTTTGCGTACCAGGCTTCATGTCAATCTAAAATTACTGCACTCATCTGTATTTGTAGGAATTTACCCAGCAGGGAAATAAAATAGGTCTAACTTTTGGTTTAACTCTGGTGAAAGACTAGAGGCTTTGTTCCAACCAGGAATTGGGAGTAACATCACATTTCAAACTGGCATGAGAAGAGCTGCTCTGAATGACCTTTGGTCTCCCTTGTCTAGATAGAGAAGCGCCGTAGCCCTGAAATTAAACGGGTCTCAGAAGGTAATAAAATTGACCCAACTGAGTAATTTCATACCAGTTGTAGCCGTATTAGGAGAACAACACGCCTTAATCGCATAATTGCAGAAATTAAAGCAAAGAAAACACAATTTTGAATAAAACTACACCCCAGAGGAACGAATCAGATTTGCCATTTGCAGCCGCCTGGCAGTCTCCAAAAAATGTGTTTTTTGTTTTTTTTTTTTGTTTTTTTGCCTTTTCCCTGTTTTTCTATTTCCTACTTTTCTACTTGTCTCAGGTAAATAAATGTCTGTTTCAGTGTGTTTGAAGTGTCTGTGTCGTCGATGTGATTTTATACTTTTAAATGTTGGAATAAACTCTGAACATGTATGATGTGGAGCCCTGACTGTTATCTCTATGTGGCTTTTGTTTCCACACATGGCATCACTGAATCCAGGAGAACAAGGGAATATAACGAGCCAGAAAGTTAATGATTAATATTCTCTTACAAGGTCCAAGCACTTTTCCCCTGATTCATGTCATTAAAATGAAATTAATCATCTATTGTGTGATATCTGGCTCAAACAGGGTCTGACAAAATTTCCTGAAACCACAAATTGCTTCTGAAGCGATAAGTAATCAAATAAGTAACTGAAACAATATTTGTAAAATAGTTTTTATATATTTTGTATTTATTTTGCTTTTATTTTAATGTAGCTTTTTTTTCTATTTTTATGTATTTATTTAAACTTTTTCTTGTTTATTTTTCTCAAAATTCTGACAATCTTCTGAGATAAAGTCAGAATTCTTTTTTTTTTTTCTTTTTTTCAGTGGCCCTAATGTTCTTCCGTACCACCCCATTCTTTTTTTTTTTTTTTTTTTCAGTGGCCCTAATGTTCTTCCGTACCACCCCATTCCTAACAAATGTATTCCATGTCGAATATGTTCGAGTTCTGATTTTTCCAATGTTTTTCGTGGGACCGACCTGCCGCTACAGTAGAAGATATTAAGTTTTTTTGCACGCCTCTGCCACACATTTAACAAATTTCTTTGTCCCCGTGTCTTTGAAACGCTCAGAAAACCTTAATATATATTTTTCCTCTTCAGTTGTACATAAATCTGTGTACGAGTGCTCTTAAGATTTGTTTATTGTAAATGTACTGTCTAAATGATTTCTCATAAAGCAGACTTGGAGGCATATTGACACTCAAACATCCTTCCTTGCGAACTGCTAAACATCTTTGTGTAACTTTGTTTCTCCCGTTTGTTTTATTCTAGTCTAATTCAGTTTACACAAGGCTGCTGTTAATAACAAACCTGCCAAAGTATCACGACGGCTGCTACACTGAGAGCGACATCGCAGATCTGCTCGGATTTGAATACATGGAAAAAAACATCTACGTGATTCCTCAGGCATGCATGGTAGGCCTGACTTTATTTTACTTTAACTCTGCATAATCTTTATCCTGATTAATTGTTATAATTGATTACATTTTTTTTTATTTCAGGCTTTCGTGCTCGTGCCCAATCATCAAGCTGCGCAAGAAGCTTCCCAAAAAGAATCCTTGACTCTAAACGGACAGAAACTCTGCGTCCGGATTGTCATCAGCAAGATTTTTATGGCTCCAGTAAGTAGGTTTAATGTAGAGAACCTTTATTGTGGTTTAATTAATAATTATGTTCATTTGAATAGTTTGTGTGGCCCATTAAAGAGCGAGCAGTTTAATATATTTGCTGGAGAACTTCTTCCATAGCAGTAAGGCCCAAATATACGGAACCCCATAAGGGCCATAGGTGGAATTCTTTTTGTTGCCTAGCAACAGTGTTACATTTCCACTCAGTACTTTTCCGATCCATCACAATACTAAAAGTCTTTCTGCTACAACAGTTGTGTCCAAAACTTCTTCATTTTGTGGCCTAAAATGTCAAGCTGAAGCGACTCACTGTTTTTTTTTTTCCTTTCTAAATATAATTATAAATAAGATTCAACTTTTTTTTTATTTTAGCAACAAGAACAGGATGTGACACAATCTTGCTCAATTTTGACAGTTTCTTACATGGCTGCGCTTAACACTGCATTTTAGAAAAAAACGACTGGATGTTTTTGGTCACTATTGCTAATAAATTAAAAACGTGGATGAAGACTTTAACCTCTAACTCAGAAACATAAACATGACAGAAACGTTCAAACAAACGGATGCTGAGTAATCCTTGTTACTCGATTCTGTTCTTGTTTCAGTTTGAATTTTATAAATCTCTGATGGACCTGGTCGGATTTGTAAGTATCTACACCTTTCTTCATAAATGTAACTTAAAAAACTGTTTTACTGTTTAATCATAGTCTTGAAATACAAAAGGAAATTTTTGAAAAGGACATTTAAAATTAAAAACTGACCTGATTTATTTTGTATGTCTGCATTTTCTGCAGTGGATAATAAGAAATCCTTTAAAATTTTGTTTTGCCTTTAATGTGACACATATATTGTACAATTCAACTGAAAAACAAAGACTTACAAGAAAAAACTATCAGAAATGTTATTTTTACTATTTTCTCCACAGTTTTTTCAATAAGAGTATCAATAATTAGAAATATGAATATATTTGAAAATGTGAATAAATGCAGTTAGTGTGAGCAGTTTAGTGACACAAACCAGCTGTTTAAATGGGACATATTATGGCCAAGTTTTTCAACTTCCGTTTCTACTACTTCTAAAAAAACAACCCAAGAGCTTAGAAAAATTACCCAGCTGTTTCTTGACAATAAGTTAATGCTTTTGGTGTCTGGAAAACAAGCCATTTCACAAATGGGAAGGCACTGACCCTCCTCACCTTGCAGCCCCAGCAAAACTCCAGCCCTGTTACCTAGCAACCTCAGCAAAATTCCAGCCCTGTTACCTAGCAACCCCAGCAAAATTCCAGCCCTGTTACCTAGCAACCCCAGCAAAACTCCAGCCCTGTTACCTAGCAACCCCAGCAAAACTCCAGCCCTGTTACCTAGCAACCCCAGCAAAATTCCAGCCCTGTTACCTAGCAACCCCAGCAAAATTCCAGCCCTGTTACCTAGCAACCCCAGCAAAATTCCAGCCCTGTTACCTAGCAACCCCAGCAGAGCTCCAGCACGTTTTGTCAGCTGGTTTTACTGCTTTATTTGCTGCACAGTGACTGATGGTAAAGGAGAAATAAAAGTCCATGATTTACTGATTTTTAAGTTATTTTTCTTGGTCTCATTCAAAAACGATTTTTACTGGTGTTTTCATTTAAGATGGTGTTTCTCCATTCCAGTCCTCAGGCCCCCTGCCCTGCATGTTTTAGGTGTTTCTCTTGTGCCACACCTGGATTGAATCTGTGGCTGATTGACAGACTTGTACAGTACCTGAGGCTGCAGAAGAAGTCATGCAGTCATCTGAGTCAGCTGTTCTGGAATAGAGGCACATCTCAAACATGCAGAGCAGGAAGGCCTGAGGACTGGAATTGGGAAGCTTTGATTTAAGAGAATAACCTCAATGAATATTAAAAAAATAAAATAAAATTAGTGAACAGTTGCATAAAATTTTTTGCGTAAGCATTTTACTTTTTTCCTTGAGCAGCCGGTCACTGATGATGGAACCAGAACCATCTACATCAAAAACATCTCACCGAGCGAGACCCGGGACCTCAGGGAGACGCTGCGAAAAATCAGACATGTTACAAACTACCTTCCTCTGCTCAACAAGGTAGGAACAAACACACTCCTCCTACAAACACACTTGTTAAAGTAAAATGCATTCAGTCTGACTCCGCTGTGTGGCGTTTTTATTCATTTCATTGTTCAGGTGTTTATAGAGTTCAAGTCCGGCCGCGATGCTGATCGGATCGGAGTTTGGTACAGCCTCCTGAAGCGCTGCCCTGCTCATAAGGTCTACAGGATGAAACTGCCCCGAAGCAACAGCACATCTCTGCGTAAGGCTCAAATATTCTTATTTACTTATTTGTTTTAAATTTAAGGAAATCCTTGTTTATGTTTGGACAGTGAAGAAATTATTACAGTAACAATAACAGCTGGAATAGATGGAAGAATCTAACTGTGGAAAAGTGTCACAATTCATTGTTTACAAATAAAAATGAGGTTGAAAAAATTGCATAAATTAAATAACCATAGCCTGAATATTTAAACCAGCCGTGTTGCTGTTCACTTGTTTCTCCTGCAGCACCCAAGATGGCTCCAAACGCTCTGCCAGACGCCAACATCGTCACCGGGGCGGTTGCCCCGGTAACAAACTGCGGTGTTCCACAGGGCAGCTCGCCACCATTTTCAGTTACCTTGACGACCGATCCTTATGTCTTCCCGACCGAGTCTCCTTGGTTCATCATCCCAAGTAAGGGGAAGTTAAGAATCAAAAGTATTCAACCTCTTTTTTTTATTGGCTTTTAAAACTCAATCATTATCAACAAAACTGGCTTTTTTGACAAAAAAAAGAATGCTTCAAATAAAAATCCTTTGTCAGCGAAATCTTATTTCTACAAAGTAAAAATATCACACAAATATTCTTAACGTGAAAGATTAATCTACGAAATGAAGGGGGTGAATATGGAGTCACTTATTTTATCTTCCATAAATTTATTCATCATTGTTTTGTAGAAATTAATGTCGAGGGTTTTTTGTTTTATTTTTGGTCAAAAAAGCCAATTTTGTTGATCATGACTGATTTGTACGAGCAACAAAAAAGGGTAAAACCTATAAAGAGGCAAATTCTTCTTATAGGCACTGTAAGAAAAAAGTATTTCTGAAATAGTGACTCTTGTGTTTTTGCTGTTTAGATTTTAGCACAATCACAACCAAGAAGAACTTGTGGGTAAGAATTTTTATTTACCTTTTTTATTTTTTACATCCCAAAAAGTCAGGTTTAAAAAAAATACATGTATACTCTTTATTCAGCTATGATAAGTAAATTTCTCCTGAAAAATCTCAATGTGTCATGAAAATAATGCAGACACCTGCCAGTAAGGGCCCCGGGGCCTCCGTCATCATGCTGACGGGTTTACCTGAAGGAAACTACAAACACGAAGACGTCGCCAAGCTGGTGTGGAAATATTTCCCCAAGCAGAACCTTCGGACCCTCTACTACAACATCGTGGTCCTCCCTCTGCAGAGGAGGGTGAGAAAACGGACCGTGCTGTTCCTCCTTTACAGCGCTTCTCCAGCTTTCTCAGGAGCACTAAACCCATTTAACAAACACTAACTTGAAATTTCCCCGCAATAACACAACATCTTAATAGAAAGCTATCAAAACAAACTCTGTTTCATTTTAGACCTGAAATAAAAATCCACTAAATATAAAAATTTGAGAACGACTGCTCCATTACTATAAGTGCGTTTTGACTTTATGCTTTCATTGTGCTTTAGGCTTTTGTTTTCTTCACCGACTGGACGTCGTGCTGCAGTTTTGTTGAAGATTTCTTCAAAAATCCGGCTTCCATCAAAGACTCCAAGCTGTTTATCCACCAGGTTTTACAGGAAATGCTTTCTGGTCACACTGAGGTAAATCTGCCCCTGGGTTCTCCTGATTAAAGCTAGGACTGGACGATAAATCAATAACAATATATACTGCGATAGACACATGATCAATATCAATAGAATGTCCAATAATTTCACTGAACTCTGATCCAGAACCGCACAGATTTCTGCGGCATTTAGCCAGAAGAAAGATTTTAGCTAAGCTAGGTTAGTGGAATCCACTAACTCACTCACTCTGTGGTTACCTAAGCAACAACCTGCTGAGTAACAACCACCACAGCAGTTTAATGTTTCATCATTGATCCATATAACTCCTTAAAAATAAACAGCAGCAGTGAGGAGTAAAAACTGTGGATAAAACCAGCAGTTTTTTATCTACTGAATCTTCAGGCCTTTGTTATTTTACTACTAAAGTATTGGGCTGGAAATCGGCAAATGCTGTATCTGATTTTGATCTGTATTGGGAATAGAACATATTTCTGGGTGGAATCCATAACAATCAAGATGAACACAAACATTTGGAATATGTCGCTCTGTGTATATTAGATCCCTTTTGAATGAACTTTTCAATGACAGTGCATCTGTATTGAACTCATCATGCTATGTATGAAAATGAAACGTAAACAGTTTTTGTTTTGATCGTTTTTTCGCAGGGGGTCATGTACAGAAATATGATGAAATGGAGCAACGCGGTAAGTCTCTCTTCCTTGATCGACGGCCTCCTCCTTCTGATCCCGTTTTTGACAAACCGTCTGTGGTTTTCTAGCACGTTCCGGAGCTCGAGGGTCTGGAGGAGCGGCTGGTCGTTGTGGTGATGGCCAACATTTCTGTGTACCTCATCATAAAGGTTGTGGAGAAGGTGGAGTCCATCGCGCCGATCGTCAGCTTTCTGCCGCTCGCCAAACGGGTACGACGACCCAAACGCCTCCACTGACGTTTGATAATGTTTAGCGATCGATCAATCAAGTTTATTTACAAGGCAGGTCAAAGTGCTTTACTTTGTGAAAACATAAAAAAAAACCTCATCATAAACATTTAGTCAACAGTTGTGAAAAACAAGTAGCAGATGTTGCATTTTGTCAAGTTCCATCGTTGAAACAATAAACATCAAACATATTGATCGATTGTTTCAAAAGAAGCTTCAACCAGGTGGGTTTTTAGTCTAGATTTAAAGGAGCTCAGTGTTTCGGCTGTTTTGCAGTTTTCTGGACGTTTGTTCCAGATTTTTTTGGTGCATAGAAGCTGAATGCAGCTTCTCCATGTTTGGTTCTGCTTCTAAAAGAATCTGATGCGTTTTGGGCCGTTTGTTGTGTAAAAGTGCTTCTTCGTTCTTTTTGTAAATAAAACTTGTTTCCTGTTTTTATTTTTCTTATCTTAAACTTCTTTTCATTTTCTTTTTTCTCGTCTTTTTATTTGAGATACGTAACATGACAATCTCTTCTCATCCTAAATCAAAGCACTCACAAATAAATAGTTTCCTGTTTTAATGTGCATGAATGTGTTTCTGTGTCAGATTTGCATTGAGATGGTAGATTCAAGCAGCGTCACTAAAGTGCTGGAGAATACTGATAAAGATTGGTGCGTATTGTAGCAAAGGATTAACTTTTTTTTTTACTGGTTTCATTCATCACTTCTGGTCTAAACTGTTTTGTTTTTCCCTGCACAGGCCAAACATCCAAAGCCTTGAATCGTGAGTATTTTATTTTTAACTGCGTTATCAGTGACTTACTGTAGCTGTTAAAACGTTTACATTTTGTTCATCTTTATTGAAGAATCTTTTTATTTTATTTTATTTTTTATATCCTTGTTTAATTTCAGAGTGAAGAGCCTGAAGCAGCGTCTCGACGAATCTGCTAAGATCACAGTAAACCTGAACCTGGACGGCGAACGTGTTGGGACTAAAACTCCAGCTGTAAACAGTGAAGCTCAGCTTCCTGTTGCTGCTGCTTCTGCTGAAAAGACACAGCCTGGAGTCCAAGGACATGTCGGATGTTCTGCAGAAAAGTCCGGTGTTTTCTCAGCAGACAAAGAAAACGTATCGTCAGAAACAAAAACACCTCAAACCTGTAAGAAGGCTGTGGCTGAAACAGAAGCTAATATGAAAGAAAAGGCAGAAAAAGCTGAGGCAGAGAACAAAAGCGTGGCCTCCAGATGTACCGCTTCAGAAAAACAAGTGGGTATCTCCGAAAAGGTTCGAGGATCTGCAGAAAAGACGACGGAAACGAGAAGTGAAACGGTGACTAAAAAGATGGAAGCGGCAGAAGCAGCTAAAGACGTTCAGCCACAAGTTAGCGACGATGATAAACCAGCAGAGCTGAAGGAGATGGACCAAACGGAGGTCAAAGGTTCTGGTGAAGCCAAAGAAGAAGTGAAACCCGGCAAAAATCCGCCATTAACAGAGAAAACTGCAAATAATGAAACTTTGACTGGTCCATCTCAGACCACAGTAAAAACCCAGCAGCAGAAAACGGGAACCTCAGGTACTTTTAGCTGCAACATTTGTTTATTAGAGTAAATTAAACTACAGTTTGGGTTTAAATGTGAAGTATTTTACTACCAATTGAATGTACTTTTTAAAAAAAAGTTATTATTCAGAGGAGTTGCATAAATTTTATGTTTAAAAATTGCTTTTTCTTTGAGTCAGTAATTGACAAACTAAAGTTCTTAGAAGCTTTTTTGATACATAAAATTTTTTTTAGCATATAAGGACCAGAAAGTTTCAGCTGTGACAACTGAAGTTCCTGCATCTGACAAAACTGCTGCCACAAATTCACCTGATTCCCGTTTAACTCCTGGAGAAACGATTGAAAATTCCCTGAACATGACAACGATTTTCAGTTAGAACTGCAGAGCCCAGCGATATCTGTTGAATCGTTCCAGTTCGGCTCTTTATTAATCTCTGGCTCTTGTTAACAGGCTGGCTCTCTGCGCGCAGCTCTCCAACAGTAAGTATGCTTAAGCTCTGCTCTTTATGAAATCCTTTTTGAAACACATTTTTAAAAACATGTTAGGGGTTTACATAAAAAAAATGTAAACATAAGAGGCTTTGTTTGGGTTTCTTTCCTGTCTTTTCTCGTTGTTCATTTGAGGAAAAGCTGTTTTTTTTGTTTTTTTTCATTCAGTTTGTGCTGATGTATTTGCGTTTGGGCTCTGTAGTTATCACCTCCATGACTTTATTGTCCTGATTCAAAACATGCATCAGAAACTGATGGAATAATCTACAAACTTTAAGCAAGTTCAGAAGTTAAATAGGGCTGGACGATATGACTGAAAAATATATCACAATAAAAGCGTTTTATATATTAGTTTTAAATATCTAAAATACTGCCAAACTGAAGACGTGTTATGGGGCAAAATCTTAAACTGCTGCTGTGCCAGTTCCTCAGCAAGTCGTTGCTAAGAAACCAAGGAGTGAGAGAGTTGTTGCTAGGTAACCAAACAGTGAGAGAGTTGTTGCTACGTAACCAAAGAGCGAGTGAGTGATTTGATTCCACCAACCTGGCTTAGCTAGCCTTGAGAGTTCAGTGAATATTGTCTACACAGAATAAGAAATAATCCATTGGACGTATTATTGATATATATCACGCGATTTATATATATATTGTTATAGATTTATTGTCCAGCTCTACGACCAAAGTAGGGATAGTGAAGCCGCCGGTTCACACGGTGAAAATTTATGGGGGAATTTGTCCAGTTAAACATAGCAGCAGTGAATGGAAGCAGCTGAATGAAGAATTGAAATAATTTTGAGAACAATGGCACATCTTTGTACCTGAAATTTCTCTCCAAGCTCATATTTCACATGTGAAGCTTGAAAGAGAAGTAAAAATGATGCTAATCCCTCATTTAGCTCAGACACCAAGAAAGTTGCTCCTGTAGATAATTCATGGCTATGAAATCAACAGATTTTGACTTTTCTGAATGAAGTCTTCAGAAAATGACTGTTTTGTTTTTTTTTAACATCCTGAATGCAAAGGGGAAACTCAGTTGCAGCTGTTAAATTGATAATGCTACGTATAATAATTCCTCCTAAATGTTAGTTGCTGTAGAATAAAGTTTCTTATCGTTTGTCTCCAGTTGCGTTCTCTCTCAACGATTCTGGTGATCCAGAACCTGCCGGAGTTTGGTGACGGCTGCTACACAGAAGCTGAAGTCATCGCTCTGCTCCAGACGTTTGGCATTCAGTGTAACGAAGACAAAATTTTCATCCTTCCTCCATCTCATATAGTAAGTGCCATTCTTTCTTTATTGTCTCAATAGATTTTTCTTTTTTTGTCCTGTTAACTTTTTAGTTTGTTTTCCTTTCAGGCGTTTGTTGTTTTTCCAGATTTAGAGGCAGTGCAAAAACTGACGTCATGGAAGGAGGACATCCTCTTCAAAGGGTCCAAGCTCAAATTCGGTGTCATTAAACGCAAAGAACCATCGAATTTAGTACGTTTTTGAGATGTGCTTGAATCAAGAAAACGTTAAATCCCCATGATGTTACCGTCAACAATAATACAACTTGGCTCAACAAACATAACTATGGCTGCAGATCACATTCAGATTTTTATTTTGTTTCCTTCCAGTTTGGCGTTTATAAATTCTTGAGGAGTTTCACCAGATTTGTAAGCATCTCACGACACACTGACTCATTCCATTAACTCATGCAGATAAAACCACAAAGAAAGTATCGGTTTACCACGACTCAAACATTTACAGCAGCAAACCAATCCTTTTGTTGATCTTCTCTAACAGCATCTGCAGAAAAACTGCATTTGGACAGAAGTGGTTTACATCCAGAACATCTCAGTAAATGAAGTCGAAGATCTCAAAGAAAAGTTGCAAGAGATTGGGAGTGTCGCAAACTACCTGCCGCTGCTCAACAAGGTAAAACACAAACACTCTCGATTGTAGATGTTTGTGTGAAAATGTGACCTTTCTGTTTTGGGCGTTTCAGGTTTTTGTTGAATTTCAAACTTTTTTTGACGCTGATCGGATTGGAGTTTGGCACAGCTTCCTGAAGGATCGGCGCTCCTACAAAATATACAGGCTGGGGCTGCCGGTGTCAACCTACAAATCACAGCGTGAGTCTTATCACGCTGAAGTGAGACAACATAAACCATTAACTAATGGGCTAATTGTGTAAAGGTCATTGTGTGCAAGTCAAAGAAATTGGAGGAATATTTCTCTTGACTTTGCAAAAAACAGGTGGTAAGATATCTTTGAAAAGGTGGAACGGCTCCATCAATTCCATGGGCAAGCGGCAGCTTTATTAGTGAAGTGTATTAATGGGGGTCAGAGATGGTGGATTTGAATATCATGAAGAACTTTAAATCAGTAATTCCATTCAAAAAGTAAAATTTGTATATTAAAGTCATTCGTTAACAGACTGAGTATGTAACGAATATATTATACAAGTTAAATTTTTTTCATGATATTCAAATTTTTAGAAAAAAAAATTAAAATTCCCCTCTCACCCTCTGTGGGTGGTCTCTTTTCATCCTCTGAGCTCGGGTCCTCTACCAGAGGCCTGGGAGCTTGAGGGTTCTGCGCAGTATCATATATATATATATATATATATATATATATATATAATTTTTTTAATGATTTTTTTTCTCACCATCTGAGGTTAAATCAGACCAAACATTTCTTGTTGTTGCTTAGCTAGAATTACCTAAATTATTTCTTTGTTAAATGCCAGAAAGCTTGGTGAGAACATTTCTTTTTTATTTATTTATTTGAAGATGCTTTAGATGATTTTTTTTCTCCCTGCAGCACCAATACGTACAAAACAGGCTTTGCCAGACAAGAGCCTTCGTGTGGCGAATGCAGCCGTCCCAAAACCAAAAGCGGTCATCCCGATTGGTTCCGGGGCCCCATTCTGGGTTACCATGACAACTAGACCTTTTCTGTTCCCTACTGCATCTCCTTGGTTCAACGTCCCAGGTAAGGTAAACTCAGAGAAATTTAACGCATCTCATAGCAATGTGACTTTTACTTCTTCTCTGATCTGATAACTAAATGTCGGGTTTGCTTTTGCTTACTTTCTATAGAAACATATCGAGAATTATTACATTCTTATTGTTTCGTATCAGTGTCGCAGCATAGCTAACCTGGCTAAATGGAAAAAGAAGTTTTCAAATGAGGATTTATTTTATGAAGCAGGGAATGAAACTATACAAGCCTGATCCTTTATGAATTCCTGATGGTGCCACTGTCAGCAGGACAACTGCTGAATCTCTCTTGTTTACAGAATTGTTTTAATTAAACCACATTCAGTAAGAAAATTCAGCTACTGGGTTTGCATCTGCAAAATGAGAGCAAACTAAAGTTAGTTCATCAGTCTGATCTGGGAAACTCATGCAAATGGACATTTTTTAAAATTTGATCTTTTATGTGTCTCTGCAGGTTGAGTTTGTATGTTTCACTTTCTTCACTTTGTAATTTTATTTATTTATTTTTTTACTCCCAGCTTTTTGGGAAAAGTCTACAATGAAAGGGATAAAGGTAAGAGTTTTTTTTTCTGTTGACGGGATTTCCATACTGTCTTCACTAAGTTATTCTGTTATTTTGCTCCATTTGATTTTGTTCATTTTAAATGGCTTTAAAAAAGTTTAATCTGCAGCAGTTTATTGTAGTTGTTGTTATTTATTCATTTATTTATTGAATAATAAACTTTTCTATCTCGATTCCTGTAGAAATGTATGTCGAAAGGTTTCAAGGAGCCAAAAATCATGATGACCGGTTTGTCAAATGAAACCTACACACACAAGAACGTAGCGGCGCTGGTGTGGAAATACTTTGATGTGCAGAATCGTCACGCGCTCTTCTACAATGTGATGGTTTTACCGCTACAGAAGAGGGTAAAGAAATACTGACGTTTGTAACATTTCTGACTCGTGGAAAATGGTTCTGATGTGACTGTCTTCTCATTTTTCCTCCTGTAGGCGTTCGTGTGCTTTCAGAGCTGGCGGGCTTGCTTCACCTTTTTTGGAGATCACTTCGTAAAGCCAATTACCTTCAAAGGCTCCACTGTCTACGCCTATTTGGTGCGGAGTGAGCTCCCCATTCCAGATGACGAGGTATTAAAACTTAGAGGTCCCACAGATGATTTGATATACCACCTCAGTGTTTGGCACTTTTCTGCTAATATTGGAAAAAAAAATTTTGTTTATCGCTTTTGCTGTCCTTGAGCACGTTTATCGCACTTAGCTTCCCCTAAATAAATTTTTTCAGATAAATTCTAAAGTGTTTATTTACTTGGTTGTTTTGCAATCTTTCAGTTTAATAAAGTTCAACTTCTGTGAAGTTTTTATCATCAACTGTTAATAATTTTTCAAGTTTATGCTCTTATTTTGAAGTGGATGAAGGGTTATTTTTTTCCCCACCATTATCTGTATTTGATGCAAGAAACATACAGAAATAAAATAAAATACCGAGACTGGATAACAATATAAAGATAAATACAATATCTAAGGGAAAACATTTAAATTATAATGTCAAAATTCAATTGGTGCTCTTTCAAAGGCAGATATAATTTGAAAACAAGTTAGCGCTTTAGCATTAGCTTCTGCCAAATACTGCATTGGTTTAGTGCTTTTGTGTTTGTGGTTTTAGTTTAGTTTAGTTTATTTCAGACAAACCTTTTACCGACAGTGTAAACAACACAAAGTACATAATATATTTCTTAAAAACACATCACATCGGTGATTATGAGTCTGAAAAGGAGTATGATGAAGTATAACTTATGTAATCATACCCCTTTTCCAGCTGTAATTTATCACAGTATTTTCAATGTCCAATAATATACAGCTTTTGACTGTTTAGCACAGACCAGTTTTTGTAAGCGCCATATTCCAAGTATTTACAACGACAAGTTGTTTAGTTTTAAAGTAGTAGCTTTTATTTTGGACACAATTATAATCGCACTTCTAGTCATTCCTGCTTTTTGTCCTGTTGATGTTCACTTTGTGTTCTTGCTATGTTTTTACAGGTGACCTTGTACAAAACTCTGATGAAATGGAGCAATACTGTGAGCGATTTTATCACCTTCTTTCATCAGTTTACGGTTCCAAATCAGCTACTTGTGGAAAAGCAAGATGTTGCTTTTTTTTCCCCCAGCCTGTCCCAGAACCAGAGGGCCTGGAGGAGCGGCTGCTCTGCATCGAGGTTTCAGTGTTTGACAAGTGTATCGTCATGACGGTCATGAATGAGGTGGCGAACATCGCTACGTTTACCAACTTCCTGCCGCTTGCTGACCGGGTACGGCATGTGCCTGATCTGAGTTTTACTTCAAAGTTGCGATAATACGGGAACAAAGTCGCGGCAAGACACGAAGAAAGTCGCAATAATGCAGGAACAGCCATAATAAAAACAGAATGTATGAGAATGAAGTAAAGAGTTTGTGAAATAAGTCAAATTAAGGAATGTGATCAAGTTATACTTGGCAGGAAATTTTTATTTACTTTGATGCTGATGTGTTAAAAGATTATTAGTGGTAGGACTTTGAAGCTGTTGTGCAAATGAATTTGTCTAGTTCAAAAGAAGAACCAGATGAGAACCACTGAGCTGATCATTTCAGATCTTGAAGTGGGTTTTTTTCTGATTTAAAATAAATTTTGTTCTCATAATTTTACAGCCTCCTTCTGGTAATATTGCGTCCCTATTTTAATAATGCCATGACTTTGTTCTTGTAATTAAGACAACTTTCAGGTTTCCAGTTTCGTTGATAGATGACTCATTCCGGTCGGACAATTTCTTGAGTTTTCTCTATTAGAAATGTTACATCTTCCGGCTCAGTTTCCTTCATTATTGTCAAAAATCAACATAAAAAATGAAATGCAAATAATATATTTAGTTACACTTTTTCTTTCTCAAAGAAAGTGCTTTGATCATTTTTATACTAAAAACATAAACCGCAAACCTATACACATTATGGTCATCTTTCATTTATTAATTTTCTTTGTCCATAATTATCTTTTAACAGATTTACATTGAGATGACAACATCCAGCGGAGTAACAAAGGTGGTGGAGAACTTGCTGCTACCAAAGTTGTGTGAAACATGTGACAGTTGGTAAGTTCAGGAGTTTCACTCATAGCTGTCAGGTCTTGGATCAAACCTCTCTCTTCCTGAAAGTAGCTTCTCTTTCTCATTATGCAGGAAGCAAGTTGGAGCCATTGAGCCGTAAGTATTTCATTTCCTGCAATTTAGACCCAGGTTAATAAACTATTTGGATGTTATGGCTCTGGAGTTATTTTTAGTGTCTCTCTCCTGACTGATACGTTTATATAGTGAGATTTCTTTGATCTTTTGGAACTTCTTGGCAAAAAAGCAAGAAGGACGTGAAGGAGCAAATATTAAGAAAATCCCCCGAAGAAAGCTGTAGCTTTATGTGACGTTAATCAGACTCCATATAGGTGATTTTAAAGTGTAGCTATGAAAGCAAAACCCGCCCACTGTAAAATTTAGAAAAATTCAAAAGTGGGCGGAACCAAGAGACACTGAGGGGCGTGGCCAAGTGTGGAGATGCGCAGAGGGGTCAGGGCCACTTTAACAACTGTCACTATATTTAGCAAATCTTTTGGAGCCGTCTAGCGACCAACTAGTGACAAAGATGGCAGCACTGAGACGATTTTATGCAAAATATTGCAGAACAAGTCAAAATTTGCATGAAAATGTCAAACCTTTTGTGCATACAGATAGTGCCCCTAAAGCTGCAGTATTTAATTTATGTGGAATTTTTTTTTCCATATTTCTTTCTGATAGTTTAATCTGTCAGTCAGATTTAGGAGAAGGGTCTTAGTGCTGTCAATCACTCTCTGTACTGCTCATCTCCCACTCCTTTCTGTCTGCCACTCTACAGCTAGCATAGCCTAACATGAATTCTAGGCTAGTTAGCATGCTCACCGATTAGCGGTTTTCCTGTGATGGTAAGTCGTTTCTCTGCTAGGAGCGCATGAGGTTGATTGTTGGCGCTAAGACCCGCCTTCTGGCTCTGATTGGTTGTTTTTGGTCAGGATTTTTGCATTTCTTCAGACGGCACCAGCAAATTTTCACGTATTATCTGTCTCATATTAAACTGTCACAGCATAGACAGTTTTAACAAACTTATAAAAACAGAAAAAAACTAATTTATTATAAAAGTTACATACCAGATTTAAACAGTTTATCAGTGAAAAAAACAACTTGATTTGGGATTTGGTTACTAATTGAAACCCTTTAAGATCCAACACATCAAACAGTTGCAATATTTTGATTAGTCTGAAAAGTGATTGTTTAATTTTTTTACTTCACAAACAATTGGATTGTATTCTATAGAAATGAACATTGTGTATGTTTTTTTTTTTCTGTGACTGAGACAATTTTTCCTGATGTCACTTTCAGTGTAAAGAGCAGGAAATTTCGCCTTCTGGGTTACCAAGACATCCCAGTGCACCTGGATCTGGACCCAGAGGAAAACCACACCGAGCCCAGTGCTGTGAAAACTCCAGAACCGCCTCTTAATAAGAAGACGACACGCTCCAGAACCCCAGATTCTGCCGAGCCCGTTCCCTCTGCTGAACCCGCAGCAGGATCAAGTGATGCAGCGACTCAGCGGAAACGTGAAACCAAGAAAATGACCAACTCCACATCAGCTGTGCCTGACGTGGAGAAGGCAGACGGAAAAGAAGCAGATTCAACAAACTGCTCTGCGCCGGAAACCGCAAGTCTGGTCCAGTCAAAGGAGGAAAACGTAGAGCTTCCTAAAATGGATATGAAGAGTTTTAATGCGATTAAATCTCTTGTTCTTCAGTTCAAACTCCAACAAAGAAGCTCCACACAAAGACAACAGGTGACTTTTTTTTTTCTTTAATATGAGTTAAGTTTCTTCTCACTCCATTTCAAACTGTTTTTTTTTATCATTTTATTTTACTTAGGTTTATTAAATAGCAAACCCATGCTTGCTCTATAGTGATTATAGCTTGAGCTACAGTGCATCTAAAAAGTTAATTTTAGTTATTTATTTCAAACAAAAAGGGGAAAAAAATTATCTTGCCCATTGACACGCAGTTTTACATTAGTCATTGTTCAAAAAGCGGCAGGCAGATGATACAAGATCTTATGATTTCCCGCTCCTGTCCTATTCAAAACCTACAAACATTTAAATCTCCCCACTCCAAACAAACCCTTAAATTATTCCCACATTGAACGACACTTAAATCTCACATCCTCATCCATATTTTTAAACATTTTTAATATCATCAAAAGCAGTTTTGGTCTTTGAGACACCCATCCTATACTACATATTTCCCAGTGATAACAGTTATTTAAAATAATACAACATAAAGAGTGTGCTATTATTTAAGTCTAAATGCAGCATTACATATATAAAAAATAATTGAATGACTCCTTGTCCTTACTGTGTGTACATTTATTATAACTATGATGTATACTTTAAATATTTTAGATATTTTTTGTTCTGTTTTTCACCTATTGAGAGGTATAATATAAATATTTATTTTTACACGTCTCAAAATAAAGCAATAAACTAAACAAACAAAACCTAATGATTTTTAATATAAGTAAAACAGTACTTTTTAAATTGATTATAACTTTTTATATTAAAAAAATGCTGTTTTGCGTTCAAACATCTACATTTCATGTGAAACTATTGCTAACTCACTGCTAAAGCTAGCTTGCTAACTAGCTAGCATTTTTGTGTCCATCACGGGTAAGTCCAAATTTATCGCCAGTTGGCTTGATAAAGTTTGTACATTAAATTCCATTCATAATAATCTTAAAAAGTCTTAAATGTGAGCTTGAAATCCTGGAAATGCCTTGACTGGTTTCAACCTGGTGGTTTTTGAATAACGTGAAAGATATTTTCTCAGTTGCTCACTGTTGTTAATCATAACATGTCTGTATCAAAACAGAGTCCTGAAAAGAGAAGCGAGGAGCAGAGCTCAGACGAGACATCGACGCCGTCCCCTAAAACCAAGCGCTCACCGCCTTCATCACCTTCACCCAAATCTAAAAAAATCAGACTTTCACCCAAACCCTCTTCTTCAGATTCAGAGACTCAGGAAGTTCTTTCATTATCTGCAGATGTGAGTATGTCACAGGAAAACAAGAGTTCAATGGTCAAATCTGACTGTAAGGAGGGAAAAGCAGAACCAGACACCTCACCAGATGGAGCGAACTTGGACTTAACCAACCAAAACCAGAGTCCAGAGGCAAATTCTGCAGATAAAACACTTAGAGAGATGACCAAAAGGGAGACACAAAGAGATGAAAATGGCAAAAGCATAGAGGACAGGGTAGATGAAAGTTATGAAGAAACAAATAAAAAATCTGAGATTAGCCACGATGTAGATCAGGAAGGCATTGAGGGCAAAGAGACGAACAAAGTTATTTGTGATAAGGAGAGCGCCACTGATGACCTTGAAGACAAACATCAGAAGGTCGAAGACGCAGGTTTGACTGTAAAACCAAACAAAGAAACCAGCGTTTCTGTGTCTGAAGAGAGAGAAAATTCATCAGATAAACCATCTGAAACTCAAACAAAGGACAGCAGTGGAGAGACAGAGGCGGGGAAAGAAGATAAAAACTCTGGTGAAACAGTTGAGGATCAGTCTGTCACTAAAACCTCAGCTAGAAGATCTACTAAAGGATCAAAACAAGATAAAGTAGACGCTAATGAGCCAACTATCACAACAAGATCTACCAGAGAAAAGAAAATAACTCCAGATGAAGGAAAAGAAGACACAACTCCAACAAGAAGGAAAGATGCCCAAGATTCACAGGAACAAACCAAAAGTGAAGAAACGTCTTCTGGAGATGTTTCACCAATAACCTGTGAGCAGGAGCCATCATCTGAAATCTCAGTCAGCGTCACAGACACTGAAGACCAGGAACAAGAAGCCACAACCACTAGGAGGCGCAATCGAGCCAAGAACACGGCGGGGACGACTCCTGGTGAGACAGACGGATTTCCATCTCTTATTCCGACACCAGAACAGCAAAACACGAGAAAAACCGGCTAATTTATCGTCTGTTTCAGTGAGGAAATCCACCAGAGGGATGAAGTCTGACTCTCCTGGTGGGCAGACTCCGAAAGCATGTGAGGAGGACAGAAAAGAAGACGCTAAAGGTAAAGAGAAAATATTTACCATGTGCTTCAGTAAATGTTACAGAGGTAGTTGGTGCTTTAGCAGCTGAACAGTATAAAATCCGTAAACACCGATTACGTAGTTGCTGTAACTAGATTGGATGGCGCCTAATAGCCGCTTTTGACACTTTTCAACTACGTCACTTAATCACTGGAGGCATCATGATGGATGTCGGAAATGAGGATCGGGGGTATTGAACATAACGACAGAAATTGTTTTCCAAAGTTGTTTTTGTCAGTTTATTCGTGGCTTCTTCTTGTTCGAGTCAAGCTAATTTGTCTGTGAACGTAGCACACCTGGATGGGACTCATGGACCGCGATATTTACAGAAGCCTGAAACTGCTAGCTTAGAAACCGACCGATACCTCCTCTCTCCAGATGTGTTGAACAAATTACCGACTCCGACTGAATTCACACCACATTATTTATGTCACTGTGTTATAAACGGCGTTTCCCTTTACACCGGAGCGGCCTTAAAAACGAACAAAAGACGAGATGCTAACCAATTTTTCCCTTACAGGCTAGGCTACATGACGGCGCGGCATTGTCTCCATGGTTACCAATCTTTAGACACGTTCCTTCTCCATAATGCGATATTTGATATCTTTCTAATCATACTTACTTATAAAGTTTATGAACATTAATTTCTTACCTTGTAAAAAGTGCAAATCCGTGATTACACCGAGGGCTGACAGTCATTATGATTAACGGCTACTTGTCATTTTATTTCATAAAATTACAAGTTTGGTTTCGCAGCCGACCACGCAGCTGCGTACATTGCCATGGCAACCTGCTGACCACGGCTCAAGATTGCCTACTGAGCTGAGATTATGTTCAAATCCGTCAGTAACATCCATACCAAAAACAACAAAAACAGAAGAAGAATGCAAACATTTTGCACACACACAGAATTATTTTCTAATTAAGTTAGTGAACGGCTACCAGCAGAAACATAAATCTGCATAAACATAAAACGACCTGTTTTAATAGTTTCAACACTATTATTATGTTAATCAGTCCTTTCTTTTCAGTCCCTAGTAAACGGAAGATGGAGATTTCCGGACCTGAATCAAAGAAATCTTGTGTTGACACAAACGTCAAACTTCCTCCATTCAACCCAAATGAACCTTTAGGTGAGATACGTACAGTTTATTACAGCAATTGTTAATTAAAAATTGCAAGACCTGGAACCAGGAAATGGTTGACATGGGCAAATCTCAAGTCACAGTAGTGCAATTTTGATAATCTATAGTATTCAGTTAAAAATACTTTATTAAACCCAAAGAAAAATTAAATGTTGTAACTTGTATGAATTCAAATTCTTCAAAGAGTTATTTTAGATATACATGCTACATGATGAATTCAATGAATTCACTTATTTTATATAGACTATTTGGATACACTTGATTCACCCTTATGCCCACACCTGACATATAAATGACTGAATGAATTAATTTTATTAATCCCAGAGGGAAATTCACAATAATATCTGCTTCATGTGTTCCTAATATGCTGCACAATTTTTTGCTATTTGTTTTTACTATCTTTACATTGTGTTTCATTTCCATACCTTTACTTTGCAATACTACATACCAACATTTATTTTGAGTATCACTAGAAGTACTGGAGGTGGTAGATAACCCAAAAATATTACTCAAGTAAGAGTAGCACTACTTCAACATAGTTTTACTCAAGTAATGGTAAAAAAGTAACCATCCAAAAAATTACTCAAGTAAAAAGTTTTACTCAAATACTGAGTAACTGATCAAATGATCCTTTAATATTTAAACATTACATAATCAAATGAGCCAAAATATAAAGTTAAGTGGAAATTTTGGTATTTTCAGGACCAAAATGACAATAATTCATGTAATAAAAAAAATAACAAAATTATTTTTTCCAAATGGGTTTCTTTCATTAAAAACGTATAAAACTTGAATAAAAACTGCAGGTGTGTGTCTGTGTCTGGTGAATCTTTGGTTAAAACATGTTTGTTTTTCATTCAGTGGGTAGAAAGTCCAGAAGTTTTACTCAAGAGTAGAAATACTTCATAATGACATTACTCAAGTAATAGTAAAAAGTACACAGTAGTAAATGTACTCCTAAAGGTATATTTTTCTCAAAAAGGTTACTTAAATGTAACTGTATCTAGTTCTTACACAACTCTGGGTGCAGACTAAGCAGCACCAGAGGTTCTTATACCGCCAGGTCTGGTGTTATAGTTGTGCCATTAATGTCCAGATTTCATAATAAATGTTCCATTTACCTTAGTAATGATCCGACACTGTGAAGTTTGATTAATTACTCGTTATTCACACATTTTTCTTGTCTGTTCTTCTCTTCAGGGAAGGAGTTTGTGAGCCGTAAGTGGGGGTATTTCTGTAACCTGTGTTGTGTTTCCTACCTGAAGGAGGACCAGCACTGCAAAACCCAAACCCACTACGACAACCTGCAGGTTCACATAAGAACACATTAGAAACCGATCCACTGTTGTATCTTTGTGGCTCCAGCTTGGTTTTTATGTTTGGTTTCTCTTTCACTTCTCAGAGATACTACCAGAAGCGGGAGAAGCTGAAGCCTTCAACAGTCCTGAACCAAAGCTGAGGGACATCTTCCTGTTTGATCAGCTTGTTGGTTTTTGATGAAGAATGTGATGCTTTTACTGCTGCTGCTGTTATTACTTGAACATTTTGTTTACATTCGCCGTGTTTTACTAAAACATCGCTTCTTTGTGTTTTTAATGATTGTCAGAGTTAATCTAATCAGTAATTTTCAAATTGGTTAACTGTAGATAACGGAAGTATTTTGAATAAACAGTTTGTCATATGAAGTAATTTTGAAGCATTGCTCTGGATTATCTAAAAGTTATTTTGAGCTAAAATGACTTTTCTGACAGGATTACAATTTTTTTTGTAAGAAAATAATGTTTATAGGGGAGATATGTTTTCCCCTTTTTCTTTGTCATGATGAAATTTTTCTGGTTAAATCCAGAGTTCTTTATGTAAAATAAAATATAATTTTGCAATAAAACTCAATGTGTGTGAAGCCTACTTTTCTATTATCTGTTTTACTTTAGCTATTTTATTTATGTTTTGTCTCTAATGACGGAAGAGGATGCTAGGATGCTGCTCCCCATGATGTATTTAGACTTTGTCCTTGAGATAAAAAACTAATCCACACCATTTTCGTCTTCTCTCTTATTTGAATATATAAGTACCAATAAGTAAATCTCTTGTTTTGATTACCGGTTCTGCTTAACTGGTAAATTCGCTTGAACATCTAAATTGTAAACAGTTAGGCTCTTATTTTGAAATTCAGCACCTGAACCGGATATGGCTAATAGAGTCACCATATTTAAACTGGCTCACCTGCAAACAGTTGATAATTTATGTAAAAAAAAAAAAAGTGGCAAACGGTGGTTAGTTTTCTATAAATAAGCTGAAAGAAAACCAACTAAAGGTATGTAGCAGTTCACTGTGAAAAATAAACGTGTACTAAAAGAGTTTAGATTAAAATGCCGTCACCGTTGTTAGCCTTTGTCTCGTTAGCGTAATGGCTAACCAACGGTTTTTACCCCCGCGCTAACGTTAGTCTAAATGCTGTTTTATGACGTCTTCGCCGTCCAAGTAGGCTCACACGTCTAACTTTAACATTGTTAATCCACCTTAGTTAAGAATGTAGTCATAGCGTCATGATTTTTGTGTAAATGACAGATATCTCAATAACAATTTAGTTACCATTATTTTTGTTTGTTTTGGTTACCATTGTGGTCGACAAGTTAACGTGTAGTTGTGACTTTTTCTTTTTAATCTGCACATTTCACACACACATATGCAACTCTTAATTAGAATATAATCAAAAAGCTAGCAAACTAAATTGTTTGGGCAACTCGAAAAGCAAACTGGTAATTTTATAGATTACTTGCACACAAAACAAGTGTTGCCAAACATGGGGCGCCTGATTGTATGGTAGTTAAATAATTAGCCAACACTGCAGAAATAAATGGTTTCTTGTTCTATAAACGTCATGCAATCAGCCAGTAACAAATTGTATAACCTGGTAAATGGTTCTTATGATGAAATGTGGTTAAACCAACAAAACTCTTTAACATCATCCAGTTTCATAATTGAAGTAGCTTCTTATAACTCTTACATCTGTTCATTTACAAGCAATAACTGTCTATTTGAAGAATTATGAAAAACTAAAGTTAAATGGTTATGATTTATTTAAAGTTTTACATTTTCTGGATATATTTTCTATATATACTTAAAAGTATAAGTATATATATGTATATATATATATATATACTTAGACTTTTTTGTGCATCACTTCACTACTAGTACATAAAGGGCATTTTAGATAGTTTGTTGCATATTCTGACATCCTGAGGAACATAAACTTCCATTTAACGTCTTTCTTTACCCTTTTAGCGCCGTGGCTGCTGGAACATTTGCTGCAAGGAAGGTTTGGTCATTTGTTTCCTGTTGTATCTGGTAGCTTTGCATCGATGCAAACAGACTGTGCTGTGGACAGCAAGGCTGTCAGTTTATCACCAAACATTGTAACAACGCCAAGCTATGACACAATAACGTTTTAATTTCTACTTCTCCAACCATCAGCCTTCACTCCTTTCCTGATATTTATAACATCCACACTGGGAAGCACAGATATGAAATCTCTAACAGTAGAAACGCTTGTTTCTAAAACATCAGAAAAGATGCTTTCTTCTTCAAATTGCTCTTCTTCTCAAGAACATTCAGCCCTTGATATGGATGAATCTGGTTCTTCCACATTGAATTCATCACATTTTACAGAGGAAAATACAAGTACAAGTGATATTGGAGTCGACATCGGCAGGAAACAAGACAACAATGACAAAGCTGGGACAGAGCAACCCCATCCTTACCCTGATAACCCAGAGAATATTCAAGAACTGGCCACCAAGATCCTCCAACGGTTTGGGCTTGAAAAAGAAGATTTGGAAAATCTCCTCTCCTACCCTGAAGACCTGATCACTGTAGCAAATCTGCCTGCCATTTTGAGGCAAATCTACATTATGAAGGTAAAGAATACAATGGATTGTTCAAACGTTCCACGTGTCACAAGCACAACTGGATTTGACCATTTTAGTTGTTCACAAGGTGAACAGATTCACAGAGTCGATCAAAATTTTGGATTTGATGGAGTTTTGGAAGAAACCAGGAGCTCAGCAGAGGTGAAAAACTGGGGTTCACATGATCAGAAAAGCTCTTCCACCTGTTCTAGCTCAGTCAGGACCTTTGTGGACCATCCACCCAATAATTTGAATAACCTGCAGACCCAACCAAGACAGAGTTTACAATCCATTCCCTCCTTTTTTCCTCTGGTGACGCAAGAAACCGATAGTAGTTCTTCCAACTCTGAAGGATCTGAACCAAAGGCCAACTGGAGTTCAACACCTGAAATGAGACAAATTGATGAAATGAAGCAATTTGTTTCAGTACCTGGAGACGGAGAACCTGGCAAAGCCATTAATGACAACATGTGCAAAAATAACAGTCTAACTCACAGACAAGTTATAAATGTTGTTGAAACGAAAAAGAATCAAAAATCAAACCAGGAGTACCAGAAAACACGAAGTTACTCTGATTTAAATCCGGTTCCTCCTCCATCCATGAGGCCAACGTGTCCGCCTGAGGCAGCTTCCACCCAGTTGCTGCTGCCGCCCCCAGGCAGGGCGTTCCTACCTGTGCCAGCTGGTTTTAACGGTCTGCCTCCAAAAGCCATGATGGAGGATTACACTGCCGCCACACCGAGGGCGTTCCCACACACCTGTTCTCTCTGCAGCACAGTCTGCATTAATATTAAGGTGAGTCTGGGACGTTTCCTCTGATCCCTCCATTAACAAGTTAATTAAAAGTTTAAGTTACAACCTTTTCAATTATGGAATTCACTTTTACTTTAGCTAGTCCTGATATGATTAATCAAATATTGAAATAGTCATCGATTTAGTAATTTATTAATTAACTGGAATAAACAGTCAAAAAAGAGAGAATTTGCTGTAAAACAATGTATCCAGAGCAACTAATTCAGCTTAAACTACAAAATGGATTCAATTTGCATTTAAGATAAAAACACCTTTTGATGTCAGTGTTTTTACTTTGACATCAAAATGTAAATGGCATTTTTTTATATTCATCCAGTTCAAATTCACTAAACTGTTTATTTTCTTAATAAAAATATAATTATTTATTGTATTTCTAACGTTGAATGTTAAATGAAAATCTGAAGAATGTGTCAATTTATCAGAATAATCAATTAATACTTAAACAATTATTAGTTGCAGCTCCAACTGTAGCATAAGAAGGTTTTTGCTAAAATAGTATAAATAACTGTCATATTTCATGTAGAAATATTAAAATTTGATGTTCTGTAGGAACTTATAACAAAAGTTTCACAAAAATTAAAAAGAAAAATAGTTGGGTTCATTTAACATTTTCTTGTTAAAGGAAACTGAAAATTATTGTCATTTATCATCGTAAAAAATTATTCTGGTGAAAATAAATTCCAGTTAATGCACCCCAAAACTGCCAAATTTTATTTTGTTCATACTATTTTCTCCAGTTTTGGTTTCATAAAGACGTCAATAAATATCAAATTAAAAACTGTAATTAAATGCAGTTGCTATGTGGAAATTAATGACATAAATCACACTTTTTAGTGTCATTGGTGTCCTGAAGAATTATTTAGATATAACAGGTATGTTGGCTTATGTCTGTTTGTTGACATAAAACTTAAATATGTTGAAAATAATAAGAAACCCCCCCCCCAGAAGAAATTGGTTAAATGTTCAAAATGAGCAACCTTTAAAATAAATGATGCTCCTTCTCTCTGCACTGATTAAAATGTTTTTTCGTTGAGTTTCCTGTAACGTTTGCTGCTCTTCCTGCCAGGACTGGGTCATCCACCAGAATATCAGCTTTCATATCAAGGCCTGCATTCTGCTCCGCAAAACGTCAGTGTCCTTTTTTTAAAAGCTCAATTTAACATTTGTTCTTTGTGATTTATTTATCTTTTTGTGGAGTTATTGGGAATATTTTAGGATTTCTAAGAGATTTTTGGTTTTGCTACAGTAGAAACTCCTAATAAGTCTTTTTTTTTCTTTTCTCTTTTTAACGTTTTGCCCTACCAAGAGAAAAAACAAATTCTGACTTTTTATTGAATTGAATGTTAAAAAAATTGGTAATTCTAAATTTTTTTTCTACAGATACCCGAATTGGGATTGTACAGCACCACTGTTTGAGAGGCAAGTCAAATAAAAATCCTTAGACTCAATTTTTAGAAAGTATCTTTTTGGGTTATTTTCTACCAGTTAAATCATGTTTTTATTTTCTTTTATTTTTGTAGTTTTTCTGATAAAGACGCCTCCACCTCTGCTCAGACATCCCAGCGTTACGATCACAGAGTCGGGTCCAAGACCCGGGCCAGGTCCAGATCCAGGTCCAGATCCAGGTCCAGGTCCTGGTCCAGGTCCAGATCCAGGTCCAGGTCCATCAGTCCATACAGACTGGAGAAAAAATGTTACAGAACCAGGAGCAGTTCCTGCTCTCCAGGTCCTCATTTTCGCGATGCTTTGATGGATAGAAGCAAACCAGAGGAGCAGGAGGATCCAAACACTCACAGGTCAGTGAGATACGAGAAATACGAGAGAAAAGTAATACTGGAAAACCTTTTAGCGGAAATTTAAAGGTGACTTATTATGCTTCCTTAAAGACATTAGGATACTTCTATGGTCTAAACATGTTCATTAAATTTTTTTGTGCAAAATAGTTCTTAGGTAATGAGATTTCAGTCTGGTCAGTTCTGTTTTAGGGCCTCCGTCACTTTAAATCCAAATAAGTTGCTGCTGGCCACGAGTTCTGTTTGGGTTGCTAGGTGACGAGTCTAGGACGGGCATGGGTTGCTAGGAAACGGGGCAGTGCCTGCTGATTTGTTACATTCCAGAAGTTTTTGAGGCCGCTCATTTTCCAGACACCAAAAAACTTAAACTTACTGCCGAAAAGTGATTTTTTTTTTTTTTTAAAGTGCTGCTGTTTTTAGAAGCAGTAGAAAACCAAACGGAAGCACAAAATGCACAAAATGTGAACTTTGCATAATAGATCCTTCCTTCATGTCAGAAAAACTGCTGATAATTTACAGTTTTTAAAGTTTTCAACCTGATTTTGGTTTCCTGCTGATCTCGCTCACCGCCTTCAACCTGGCGTTACCGTTCGGATTTGAGGAGCCCTCGGAGGCGATCTCCATCCGGGAGGAGCGAGAAGAAAAAGTCTTCACCCAACTGGGGACGCAAGAAATTCTCAAGGTCATCCAGTAAACGGCAGAGGTCGAGCCGAGTACAGGAGCTGACCAAAAGCATCATGAGATCATCAGGTTGGAGTAGCAGAACAGCTTCTGTCCGTATTGTTATGAAAAGAGATGAGCCACAATGACGAGCCTCTGAAACAAACGTTTTCTCTCCTGCAGCTGTCCAGTCTCTTACGGAGATACCAAAACTCAAAACTGTGGTCAGAACTCTGGTTCCCATCATCTTGGCTGAACTCAGGAACCTGAAATCATCATCTTCCTCCTCTTCTTCTCATTCAGCAAAAAGGAAATTGAATTCAGATTTTTCCAAAGTGAAATATGACCTTCAGGTCGGTGAAGCTGGTTCTTCCAGAAAGCCTCAGGTTGGTAATTAGATGCTTTTTAAACTCAATTTGTTTTAGTCTTCAGTTTTCTGAATGTATAAATTCCACATCTTACATTAATGACAGTAATAATATTCTTTTTTTTTTTACTTTTCCATACTAAAGTAATAAAGATAAAAATAAATGCGTACACATACTGAAAAAAGACAAGACAAAATGGATAAACAATTTTATAAATTCACAAAGTTTTTATTCTACTGCAGATATAAAATTTCTAGATATAGAAAAATGATGTAGTAATTATGTTTTTTACTTTTTGTACTGATTTATTTTTATTTTACACATCATACGGATAATAATGTTAACTACTTCTGATTTTGTAAAACGATTTGAGACCCAAACACCAAGTGGAGGGAAATTCTTACTTCAGTTCTTAATTTTTAGCAATTTATTTTTAGAAACTAAAGCTCTGCACATTTTTACAGCTACCAGATAGGAATATTGTGTTAAAAGGTGAAGTGTACTTCAATTGTTTTGCTCTAATTTAAATTTTTGCTCCAAATTATCACAAAAATTATGTAATCATCAAAAACATTCTGCTTTTCAGGTGTAATCTGTGCCATAAATCCAATATCTCCAACTTTTATTAAATAACTGAATATAATATGGATTAATAAATACAAATAAAAGTAAATGTAATGTTGTGTATTTTAGCAAACCTGTTTTTAAAGCCCAGACATGTTTTTTTATAACCTGATCATTGTTGTTTAAGATATTGAACATTAGTTTTGCTCTTTTTACTCTTAAATGTCTTTAATCTGCATGTTTTAAAAACCAGGTTGATGCACCAAAAGTGAAAAGGATGAAGAGCCTCGATATTCAAGGAGCATCAGTCACTGTGGTTAAAGAAAGAGAGAAGCAGTTTGTATTTAATTATATTCACACCTACATCTTTACAGTTTTTTTTTTCCATTAAAGTAAAATAGGAATATCGTGTACTGTCTGGTATTGAGGCATATCAGCAGCAAAGTAACAAGAAGGAAGAAAAGAACTGAGTGACTTTATGGCAAACACAAGAAAAAATATTGAAGTTATTAGCAATAGCAGGCCCACATTTAAAGAAATGTGCAACTGCAATTTTTAAGATTTTGATTCTAGGTGATGATTTTAAAAATATATAAAATGTGAGTAAATATATGTGCAAGAAAAAAGCAAAATACTATTTACAAGAAATGTAAAATCATCCAAATAACAGCAGAACTATAAACAAAGAGGGTTTTTTTTAAAATTGCTTTTATTATAAAAAAAAGTCAATGGAGGAGCCCGAAACGTTGCTAAGTATAGTAACTTCAGTGCATGGAGGCCACGCCCCTCAGCCTTTAGGCTCCACCCACTTTTTGGGAATTTTTTTTAAATTTATTCTGGGGCAGAGTTTTGCTTCCACATGGTTAGTTAATTTGTAACAGATTAGCGCTAAATGTTTAAATATTACTTGGAGCAACAAGCAATTATAAGCAGGCATTACTGCAGTGTTGCATTAATTAGACAATTTTAAAATGGACACATTCAAACATGAAAGCTTTTTTAATTCAGATCATTTTCTTGTCTTCTCAGATTATCTGTGGAACCAAAAGTCTGCAAGAGACGACCAACCAAACCTGCGTCTCTGCATTCAACTAGAAACAATGCATCTTTACCAAAAAGAACAAGAAGACGCGTCTCAAAAGCAAAAGCTTTGGTTTCCAAAGCGAGAATGATCCAAAACCGGCAGTTTGTTAGATCTCCAAAAGTAAAAGCTGTTAAATTTAAGGTGAAAAAACAAGTTTCAAAGCTTCCAGGATCTACAAAGTTGATGTTTACAAAGAAGAAAGTGGCTGGTAGTGACTCTAAAAAAACACAAAAAGAGCTTAAAGAATCTCCAAAGGGACTGGAAGAGGAGACCACCGAAGAAACGAGACGGAAACCTAAAATTAGAGAAGAACATCTCCAGGAAGTTGGGGATGTGAGGAAAGAAAATGGAGATGTTATGCAGGTAGAAAACCTGAAGACTTTTCAGACCAAAGAGTTTGAAGATGCTGAAACTCTGAAATATCTGGAAATAAAATCAGCAGATTGTGTGGAGGCTCAAACTACAACTACAGTCAAACTACAGTGGAGTTCATCCAGTAAACCACCATCAATCATTTTTACACCAGAACCAGCTGATCCGCCTCAGACTGAACCGGATCTCCTCAAAGGTCCAACGTCTTCATTTGGTTCATCACCACAGAGTCGGAGTAAAACTCAGACTTCCTCCTCATGGGCTGACGCTTTGGAAACAGAAAGTTCATCTGATTTCAAGAAGCAGCAGAAAAAAAGGAGAAAAACAAAGAAAAAAGGTAAATTTAACAACATAAACCGACCAAAGAACACCTGATGCCATTTTTCCTTTCTGGTATGTGAATCATATAAAAGTCACAGTGGGTTTTCTTCTGTGAATTTGTTGGTTTTGGCTCATCATGGGGTCGGCTAATAAAGACACATCATGGTTTATTTGCCATCTTCATAAAGTATTGGTTTTTTTCTTTATTGTAGTACAATTTTATTTTTATAGCGCTAGCATGTCGTCTCGAGGAAGTTTACAGAAAAAAGTGTTCAATCTCTTCTTGCATCCATTTTCATTTGGTCTCAGTTATCAGACGATACAATAAAGTTAATTTTATTACTCAAAGTAGTATAAAACATTTTCTGCTGATTGCATCGAGTCATTAACTTGAAGGATTCACAACGAACACGTAGCGTCAGCAGACAGTCGTTTGCGTGACTCGTAAACTTTAATCCCTCAAACTGAGCGTGCATGGAGCGACAGTGGAGAGGAAAAACTCCTTTAACAAGAAGAAATATGGCTTAAAGATGAAATCTTTTCTTTCCTAATACCAAATTTCATTTCTGATTTTAAAAGATTTTTTTTTTGTCCCTCAAAATAAAAATTACAAACAGAAAATATATTTAAAAAATGTTTTTTATTTCAAGAAATCCCGCTGGGAGTTGACCTGAACCGGATCTCCTGAATTCAAAGTCAAAATAAATAAAATTTGTAAAATACGTTTGTGGTCGTCTCTGGGTGGGTTAACATCAAGTGCATTGGTGAAAAACAAATTGTAATTTTTCTAAAAATTAACTCTTGAACATCAGAAAATGTGATTAATGGGTAAATTCAATGCAGATCCTGCAGCAGTATCTCAAAGTGACCCGTGTGGAGGAACGAGTCCTGCAGCTGCCGTCCCGACCTTCACGGAGGACCTGGTGAAATGTCTGAGTGAAAAACAAATCGGTAAAAAATCAGTAAAATAAAAGCTAGAAAATCTGCATGTTAATTTTTACTGACATGTAAACCTTTGTTTTGACTCTCCTCTGCAGATTGTTTAAGCAGGAAAACCATTTTGTCTGAAAAGGTGAGTTTTTATTAAACATTTATGAACCGCTTCTGTAAAAACACATCTTGAGTTAAACATTTGCTTTAAACTGACACAAACTATAAATTTTTAGTTTAAATCCTAAGCTTGACGCACCATTTAATTTGTCTCAGGATCATTAATGCAAATATAACCTCATTTTTTTGTCATTTACCGTGACTAAATCCAAATCATCTCCCAACCTTTTGGCTCCACATGAAGCCTAATCTAGAGTTGAAGAGGAAAATGTGAAATCTGTGTGAACATCTCACCAATAATCTGTTTTTCTCAGCTGATTCTCCTCAATGCGAGGGTGCTGCTCATAACAAACCTGCCCAGGTATTTCGACGGCTGCTACAGAGAGGATGAAGTTGCTGATCTGCTGCGCCCGTTTGGCTTCATCTATAAGAGGAGCAGCATCTACGTGATTCCTGAAAAGTGCATGGTGGGTAGCAGATGCATCAGAAATTTACCTTCTTCTCCTCTTAACAAAGGCTTCACTGGAGGTAAAAACCTGAAAATCCCTCCCAGTAAGGCCTGAGAAACTTTGTCCATTGGTGCAGTTTTCATTCATTTTGTGCATTTCCTGAACCAGAACGGAGAAATATGAATAAAAACACGAAGAAAGGCAGCCGAGAATTCGGGGAAAATTTCCAGGAAAGTTGCAAAATGCGAATATTTGTATATTTATATATGCAGTGAGGAACAGGAAGTCAGCAGAAATGTGTTCTGAGAGCTGGTGCTGGTGGATACCTAACAAACCAACACTCATAGGAGGGATTTAAAAGCACCATGTAAATGTACATTTGTTACAAAGAAAAAGAATATAAATTAAGGTTTCTCCTAAATCAACAAGTGATTTTAAAAAAAAATGTTTCCATCTTTGTCAAAAAGACTTCTGCAATTTTAGTTGAATAATGTCTTCACTTCTGCCCTATAAGTTCAGTTAAATGTGTGAATGCTATGATTATTAAATTGACTCCTTAATGTTTTTGTTTTTAGGCGTTTGTCCTGATGCCGTCTGTGAAAACTGTTCAGGACATCGTGGTTTATTCCGACCAGAACCACATCATTTTCAAAGGATCTAAACTATCAGTCGGAGTTGTTCACAAGATGGTTTCCATGACGCCAGTAGGAATATTTACGTTTTATGTCTTTACACATCAAAATATGGGAATTCACATATTTATTCAGTGTAAAAGAATATTTAATTTTCTCTGAAAACCCGACGAATATAATTTGATGCAAAACAAACAGGCAGTAAAAATTTTAGGGATTAAAAAGTTATGATTATTTAAGTAAGTAAAAGCTAAATAGTTACTATTTTTTTAACAAATTAAGATTAAATTTACTGAGATTTTCCTCAAGATCAGTGAGTTTAAATTCTTTATAGAAATCAAAAAACGTTTTTAGAATCTTGGTGTATCTGAAGAAAAACAACTCTGTTTCTGTGTTTGTTTCAGTTTGGCTTTTATTCATTTCTGATGAAAAAGACCCATTCTGTACGTATCGCATCATCTCTGACTTTGACACAGATTTTTATTTCAGAATAAGTGACTGCAGAATAAAATAACACATCTGTGTCAACAGACACGGAATGACGATGGAGGAAGTTTGATCTTCATCCACAACGTCTCCCAGAGCGAAGCCGGCGCTCTGAGGGAAACTCTGATAAAAATCGGCTGTGTGAGACGATACCTGCCTCTTCTCAACAAGGTGTTGAACTGCAGCGTCTCACACACGTGTGTGTGCGTGCTGCGTGTGCGTGTGTGTGTGTGTAGAAAGAAGTTAAATTATTTCTTTGTGTGTTCCAGGTGTTTGTTGAATTTAAAAACAGAGAAGAGGCAGACATATTGGGAGTTTGGTACAGCCTGCTGAAGCGCTCTCCAGCTCATCAAGTCTTCAGAATGAAAATACCTCAAAGCAAAAAACTTCCTCCACGTCAGTTTCTATTTTAGGACATAAATGTTGAAATGTTGTCGCCCTAAAAGCAACGGCCTTTTGTGGAGCCAAGAATGGAGGAACTGGGATTAGGATTGGGACGGTTTGAGCAGGATAATCTGTTAAAAAAAATTTATATCCCCCACCTGAGCTACTATGGCTGTCTGAAGAAATGCACCAAAACCAATCCAAGCTAAGAGGAGGTTCTTAGCGCTGCCAATCAACCTCATGTACTCAAAGCTAAATGTGCTAATGGCGGAGAAACAGGAAAACCATTTATCCACCATCATCAACAGAGGTGATGCTAACTAGCCTTAGCATTCACAAAAGAATATGTTAGCTGCAGCATAGCAGAGAGCAAAGCGGAAGGGGGCAATGGATGAGTAACGCTACATGAGATTGTGATTGACAGCACTAAGGAATCCCTCTGATTGGTTGTTTTTAGTTGAACTGGGAAAAGGTGGAGGAGCTCAATTTTTTTTATTTTTGTTTTCATAATTATCCTTCTCATACTAAACTGTCACAACTTGGTGACAGTTTCAACAAATATGTAAAAAAAAAAAATTGTTCATGAAAGTTGCATTCTGCAGCTTTAAGACGTTAAAATGTTTTTTAAAATGTAAAATTTTGCCTTGGCAGCACTATTTAATCTCAACATATTCTCAGCGTTTTTTCCCTCGCTGGACTTTTCTGTTTTGCCAAGTTGCACTAAGACATCTTTATTGTGTTTTGTGACTTGAGGCTACTGCTAACTCACTGCTAGCATACCCGTTGCTAGCTAACTAACTTTTTTTACATCGATCATGAGTAAGTGCACATTAATCGCCACTTGCCTGGGAAAAGTTTACTTTGAGGTTTTAGTCTTAAATTCCACTCATAATGGTCTTAAAAAGCCTTAAATTAGAGTTTTTACAGAAATGTTCCCCGTTTTCAAAACTTTGACTTATAATTCCAGTCTCCACTCGACATCCAGGCCATGAAAATCCCGAGACATTTTACTCCTCTCTACCTGACGCCTTTCAACATGTCATGGTCAGATTTGAGAATCTACATAAACATAATGAAAACACTGACCTTCATTTTATGTGTGCAGCACCAAGAGTGCCAGACAGAGCTTTGCCAGATGGTAGCAAAGCCGTCGATGGCGCCGTCATCCCAACTATGAAACGTGGCGTTCCTCAGGGCAGCACTCCTCCATTCTGGATCACCATGACAACCTACCCTTTATTGTTTCCCACTTTCTGTCCCTGGTTCAACATCCCAGGTAAAAAATAAAAACAAACGGAAACCATTTGGAGGCTTGATGAAGCTCACAGTAAGTGACTGCGTAAAATTTTTGTCTCGTAGATTATCTGACAGTCAGTCCGATGAACGGTTTTAAGGTAACTTCTCTTTTCTGCACAACTTTGATCAAGAAGCAAAATAATTATTGTTTGTGGAGTGGAGTCTCTAATTATAGAGGAATACAAAATCTTACCGAACATTTTTTATCTTGTTTCTAGTGCAAATATCTTAGTACACTTAAAATAAGACAAAACTAATTTGAGTAGCTTTTCAGCAAGATGTATAGTATCTTGTTTTAAGTCAATAATTCCTCAAAATTGATGAAAAATAACTAGTTCCACTGGCAGATTATTTCACATGTAAGATGGAAAAATGTCTTGTTATAAGTGGAATAATCTGCCAATGGAACCAGAACTTTTTCAGCAATATAGAGGAATTATTGACTTAAAACAAGATACTATACATCTTGCTGAAAAACTACTTATAAGTTAGTTTTGTCTTATTTTAAGTGTACTAAGATATTTGCACTAGAAACTTGGTAAGAGTTTGTTTTTGCAGTGTTCAGATATAAAACTGTTGATTTTTCAATGCAGCAGAAATGTGGTCCGATGTAGTGCTGGTGGATACCTAGCAAACCAACACTCTAAGGAGGGATTTAAAAGCACTCTGTTTATGTAAATGTGCATTTATTAAATCCCTCAGAATAATTTAGGCGTTTATTTTTCTATTTGTGCCTTTTGAACCTGCAGAAAACCATCAGCCAGGCCTCAAAGTTCTGCACCGTCATGCTAACGGGTTTGCCTGAGAGAAACTACACCCACCAGGATGTTGCTAAGCTGGTGTGGAAACATTTCCCCAAACAGAATCTGCAGACTCTGTTCTACAACGTGGTGGTTCTACCTCTGCAGAGGAGGGTAAAAACATCACATTATAGTTATTTATTAGATGGTTAAATCTCCCTGCGTCGTAACTTTTCAGTTTTCTCCCTCTCTGCTTCAGGCATTTGTGTTTTTCTGCAGCTGGGACGACTGCAGTGATTTTCTCATGAATCACATCAAAAATCCAGTTTCTGTTAAAGGCTCCCTGCTCAGTGTTCACCTGGTGTTGGAGGACATGCATCCCGGATTCAGAGAGGTGCGAGTTTATCCCAAACACTGAGGGAAACAATCAGCGTTACAATTTCATTACAGTTCTTATTTCTCTGTGACTTTTTGTCTAATTCGGTTAGTTTTTAGAGCATGTTTGCTAGTTTTCTTTACTAATTATTGGTTAAATATTGTTTAGGAGCAGCAGTGCAGGTTGATAAATTTGACTGGCACCTGTTGCAATAAGCAGTAAATGCATTCATTTCAGGATAAATTAAAACAAACAAAATAATTTCCATTTGCATGATTTGTTGTTTTTCTTTTTTGTGTCTTTTTCTACCAAAAACTGGTAACAAAAGTCTCCAGCCTGGTGTTTTGGTGTCAACTTGCTCTTTTTTTAAGGACAGTTTGTTTGTAGAGACGTCAAAATTCATTTTGTTTATTTTGAATATGTCTTCCACCTCCAGTGTTATCATATCACTTAAAATGGTCTAAAAACAACATTATTGTTTATATTACTAATTTATCATCCAGCAAAATTGATCATGGCAGGCCTAAATACTTAAAAATTATTTTAACTTGTATTTTATAAAAAAAATTGAAAAATAGATACAATTATCTGATTTAAGAAGAAATATATAAGGTAAATTTTTTATATTTTTGCTTTTCTTATATTCCCCTCAAGTTTTCTGAGGCGCCCCCTGGTGGCCTCAGTTTAAAAAACGCTGTTTGAAATCATTCTGCCTTCTCACAATACTTCATAGATGTAACATTTATAACACAGACAAAGAACAAAGCCAACTAAATGGTAACTCTTAGAATATTAATGAAGCTGAAAAATCAAACCAGAGCAAAGGGAATAATAAAAAATACACAGAATTTTTTAAAATCTGCAGTAAAATGAGTTTGCATATATTTTTGTTTCTCCTGCTTCTACTGATCCCCGTTCATAAAACATAACAGCCACTAATGGTTCCATCCCTGTTTTGTCTGCAGGTGACGATGTACCGATCTGTGATGAAGTGGAGCAACGCTGTGAGTCGTTTTGAGCCGATCTGAGAGGAACCGGCAGCAGCAGCAGCAGCTTCTAAACCTGCAGCTCTCTGTCTCTGCAGCACGTCTCCCAGCTCCGGCGTCTGGGGCAGCGGCTGCTCTGCGTGGAGATCTCTGAACCGACAACTCACCTCATCATGACAGTCATGAAAGAAGTGGCAACCGTTGCTGCTTTCGTCAACTTCCTGCCGCTTGCTAACAGGGTAACGACCCAAACACCCGCAGCAGTCCCCTTCAGGGCAACTCGTCTCATTTTTGCCGTAATGTTTGGCTCCACTTCTAGGATTAACTAAGAACATAAACATTTAAAGGATGTTTGATTTCTTTGCAGAGACAGAAATTAAGAAACTAGATTGTTTTTATTTCGGTTTTAATCTGGCCTGTGGAGGCAGGACAGATTATTTGTGCAGAATATTTCAGGAACAAGGCAAATCCATGTGCTTCATATGATAAAAATAAACATTACGTTACATCACAGTGATATAGCGAAGCAAAAACCGACTAAGATAATAAAAAAGCAACTCTAATCAGATGGGTTTTAGTCTGGATTTAGCAGAACCAGAAGACCTGAGAGGTCTGGAAGGTTGCTATGACAACAGCAGATATTTTAATGTATTATGATGCTAAACTGTTCAGTGATTTATAAACTAACAGTATTTTAAAGTCTATTCTCTGAGCTACAGGGAGACAGGATAGGACTGTAGACTGATGTTCTCCAACTTCCTGGTTTTAGTCAGAACTCCAGCAGCAGCATCTGGATCTGATTGATCTTTTAGGCCGACCTGAGATGAAACCGTTTCAGTAATCAATGCAACTAAAGACAAACACAAAGATGAGTTTCTCTAGATCTCACGTAATCCTGGAGATGCTCTTCAGGTGATAGAAGGCCGACTTTGTAACTGTCTTTATGTAGCTCTGGAGGTTCAGGTCAGAGTCCATCTTTAATAACTGAAGCTGTGCGTCGACTCTAAATAGTTCCTCTTTAGGTCCAAAGATAAAAACTTCAGTTTTGGCATTGATTGATTTGTTCCGTTGGCGCTTGAATGGGTTTTAAGTCACCTGATGACATTGTAATGTAGAACAGAGCATCATCTGCATACTTATAATAGCTAATCTTGTTTGTAATCTGAGCCAGTGGGACCAAGTAGATATTAAATAAGAGGGACCCAGGACTGAACCTCCACATGTGAAGATAATTGTTTCCTCTTGTCTTCTGTCAGATTGTGATTGAAATGGCTGAATCAAGTGGTGTAACAGCAGCTGTTCTCCAAATCTCACCGAACTCCTCACCAGAACACCACATGTGGTATGTGTGTGTGTGTGTGTTTGTGTGTGTGTGTGTGTGTGTGTGTGTGTGTTTCAGCTGATCTGAGTGAACCCAGATGATACCGAGCTTCTTGGTTCTGATCCGCCTCATTTCTTATGTTTTTCCCTCCCAAACAGGAGCAAAGTTAAAAGTGTTGAACCGTGAGTATCTGATGTTCATCTGATGGTTCATTTATATAAAACTATAACAGCAAAAACTTCACCAGTTTATTTCTTTGCAGTTTTTTGTTTTACGCTGAACGTTTTTCTGAGACACTCGGTTCGAAAGTCATCATTTATAAACTGCTCATAGTTTACAGTTAGAAAATCTTCCTCTAGTGTTTCATGTTTGTAGTTGGAGTCGATGTTGGACTGGTTTGACTTACAGCTGACTGTCCTCAACCCAGTTTGGACCAGAGTTGGTGGAAAAGACGTGAAATATGAAATTTATTTGGGAATAAACGGACAAAGGATGGATATGGAAAGTGTTGGGGACAAAACGGGGTGCAGGAATTACCAGAGAGAGTAAACTGAGTCCATATTGTAAACTCTTAGTTACGTTTCAGATATGAACAACTAAAACCTTCATGGATCAGTTACTGTTTTTATTGAACATCACATTTAGCTGCGTGTCCATTAAAAATTCACACAAAACTTTGTCAATAATTCAGTAAATGTTGAAAAAACACGATTTTGCATTGAATAAATTTGTTCACTGAGTCATCAAAACGTGCAGCACCTTCATCGTCCCACCTCTTCCTGTCGTCGTCTTCGTCATTTCCTCCAGTAGTAACATCCGGTTGTTGGTCATGAGACCATTTGATGTGAAAAAGTGTTTGTGGAAGAAACCACTTTTGATTCAGTTGAAAAACATTCGTTTTTTTTTTTGTTTTTTTTAATTGGTGCATTTCCATTAATCAGATTTATTTTTGCAATCCCAACAATGGAAACGCAGAGGAGAGACTTTTGGTTTTAAGGGTTTTACCTGAAAATACGGCCTTTATCTAGTTTTTAATTTTTATGAAACCATTAAAAGAACCATTTTTAAAAATTAACCACATCAAACCTGTTTCTGCTCTTTTAAGTTTAAAGAGTCTGAGATGGCGTCTTCGAAAGTCAAGAGAGGCTGTGATAAACCTCGAGTCTGATTCATTGGTGAAACCAGCTGCCTCATCAAAATCCAAACCAGACGAGAGAAACCTTTGTTCAGAACCAGAGCAGAATCTTCCTCCGAAGAGGAGGAAGCTGGAGCTGAGTGACCAATCCCAGATTCTTAACAAGAAAACTGAAGATGAAACAACCCAGGTAAAACGTCAGGAAGACCTTCAGGTCCTCGTGAGTCCAACTGGAGATCAGAGCAACAAAGAGACAAAAGTCCAGAAACCAGGAAGTCCCTTCAGGCTTCCGTCTAAAGACGTTAAACTTCACCAAACGATGGAGTCAACGGAGGATCAACCAGAAACTAACGGAGGAAGAACCAGGCCACCTAAAGATGGAGAAAAGGTTCACGAGACGCAAAGGTTGAGTTTTCCTCAACAAACAGAAGCTGGAAACGTTTCCCATCAGAAAGCGACTGAAGACGATGAAGAGGAGGAAACAAACGAGGAGGAAAGCCCAGCAAACAAAACGAGAAAGCTCCCAAAGTCGTCTTTGAAAGTTCTCAGGAATCTGGAGGAAGTGGAAGAGGAAGAGGATGTGACGGAGGAAGAGCTGAGGGAAGGTTTATGGAGGGAAAACCTACAGGAAGAGGATGATGATGGAGGTGAAGAGCGAGAGGAAAACTCAGGTCTGGATTTCTATCAATAATCAATGCTTCCATTTTGTCACATTTCTACAGAAAACCTCAGCGTCATTTATTGGTAAATAGCACATCTTAAAAGTGTGGCATGCTTTTGTATTTGGCTTCTTTTGAATCAAATTAACAGTGCATCCTTAAAAAAAATCGCCAATTAATTTATCTAATATTAAGGCATTATAAAGGCATATTAAGGCATTGTTTCATTCAGCTGTTCTCTGAATGAAACAAGAAAAACTTCCACCACAGAAAATGTATCGATGACAAAAAGTGAGAAGTTAATCCAAAAATATTCAAACTGCAAACCCATAACATTGACCGTATTCTTTCTTCTTCGTCAGTCATCAGTAAACTGATTTTGCTTCCAGTCTTCATTTGTTTCCGTTGATATTTTAATCTTTTACTTAAAACATGAATTAATGAGGCTCAATTTCTGCCAAAAAGGTTGAATTAATTAGACTTACAAGAAGAAAAGTGGATATTATCTGAAAAATTGTCCTTTTTCTTCTTACAAGATTAGTTTTATCTTGTAGTATCATAAAAAGATGCAGTTAATCGTGGACAGTTGTACATTTTTTCTTGCAGATGTGACTTTTGAGGCAACACCCAGTGATTTTCAGTGAATCTAGTTTTCTGTCAGGTTTTGTTTGTATTTCGTCGTCGTCATTTCTGCAGCCGGTGAGTTTGTGGAGCCCATCTTTGGCCTTTTCTGCTCCGTCTGTTCGGTTTTCTTCTTGGACGAGAACGCAGCCGAGGATTCCCACTGCTGCAGCCTCTCTCACCTCAACAACCTGCAGGTTCGCTTCAAAACCACAACAGTTTGAAATCCCTAAACATTTCTGTAAAAAATCCTTCAAAGTGCTGCATGTTTAAATCTGAAAAATTTGGAGAACGATATTTACATCCACCCAGAGTCGGGTAGTAACTAGTTACATTAACCTGTAGGAGTATTTCTCCTTTTTCTTCAATAAAATTTCTGTATTTTCTCTCCAATAAATGAAAAACATATTTTAACACAGACACACACCTAAAGTTAAAGTTTAATAAGTTTTTATTGAAAGAAACTGATTTGGAAAAATGTTTTTTTCTTTTTTGCTACTTATACAAATTGTCATTTTATTCCTTAAATAACCAAAATCTCGTCTTTATAATGTGGTCTGATGACGTAATTTTTAGATATTAAGTGATTGATCATTTGATCGACTTGCTGCATAAAGGATGAATATAGATTTATTTTCTCGCCGTCTGAAGTTAAATCAGACAAAATTCAAATTGTTTTAGGTCAGATAGAAGAAGAAATTTTTTTGAGATTAAACATTTGATTTGAGTAGGAAGATAATTTACCTGAAACATTTCAATGCATTGAATATGTATTATTCAAAATGGTCCAATTATTGATTCACTGTAAACATAAATGTCATATTTTGTCTCTGTTGTAAATTATAGAAAACCACCATATTAACAGTAAAAACCAAAACGTTTCAGTTCATTTCTGTTTGAAAACTTATCTTGAAAATGGTTGAACTTTTCTGTGGAAATATTTTTTTTTTAAACTCTGATCTCTGCTTCTCTTGGTCTGTTTTTCAGATTCACTACCAGAAACTTTTACATTAATCTGAGGAACGATGTGAAGGTAAATCTGATGTTTAATTTCACCAACTCAACATGAATGTAAAGCCATCAGTTTGTTTCTTTTGCTGTAAAGTTTCCCTCCATCTGCTGGATGGAAGCTAACTGCAGATTAAAGTTTTTCATTTCCTGTCAGATCAGAACCATTTCTGTTCACGCTCCAAAAAAGCAAAACATTAATCTTCTCTTCCTAACTTTAGATGTTTCAAATGCACGTTATTCTAAATGTATCTTTTTTTTTTAAATTCACTTCTAAACCACTGCAGTGAACCTCCGTCTTATATGTGGACATTTTTTTGGTAGAAAAAAAACTTTGTAACATTTTTCAGCAAATTATTGACCATAGGTTTAGAACAAAAAAATTCTAGCTCCACTGGCAGATTGTCTTAAGTGTGGGAAAAAAATCAGGAATGTTAGAACTAGTACTTTTTGAATTATCTAGAGTAAATTGTAAGTTAGTTTGGTCTGTGTTCTAGCCTAGTAAAATTTTTTACAAGATTTAGTGCAGTTGCAGGTAGGAAATAAGCAAAGCTAGCAATTAAAATATTTACAGAAAAAATCAGAGGGAATTTCCTTTATTAAACCAAACAGATCTGTTCATCACTGAAACTTTTTCTCCATTTATTTTCAGTCAGAAATCCAACCCTGGGAGTTTCCTGAAGGTTTCTGCTGGAGCTCCTGGTAATGTCTCTGAAAACGGGAACAGAAAAGCGTCAAAGTGAGGCAGCCGGCGCCAACGTCACATTTTCTACGTCTGTTTACCTGCAGGTTGTCGTAGTGGGTTCTGCTGCAGCAGTGCAGGTCTTTATCAGCGCCTTCGTTGAGGTAGAAAACCGAGCAAAGGTTACAGAAATACGCCAGTTTCTGGACCGTGAACTCCTGACCTGAATCAGCAAAAAAAAAAACGAGAAAAAAAAAAATTAAAATTTTCAAAATGAAAGCTCACAGACTGTTTATGTTGACTTGAGGTGGTTTGTGGCTTTTCCAAAGAGCTCATGTGCTAAAAACAGATTTCCACCGTCAGTTGGGGTGAAACCCAACTGACCACCTAACACACCAGCAGCTCCACTCTGACCTCACCACTTCCATCTGAATGAGACTCGTTCTCACCTAGAGGGCGTTCCGGGTTGAACGGCGGCAGACTGACATTGGCAGCAACAGGTGGAGACTGGGATCGAGATCTCTTGGCTCCAGGTCCGACCGGCTCGCTCCGCTGTCTGCCAACAACTGCAGAAGAAGAAGAAATTACAATCCGGATGCTTTCATAGTCTTACCGTCCTCTGGCAGTCTGCGCAAACTTCTCATCTACCTGTGAGGAACAACCGTCTGGTTTTATTTGGAACATTTTTCGTTTCATAAATGCTGGAAATATTTAACATACAGTACAAAGTAATTAATTTGCACCTTTAACTTTTACAAAAGTCTTATTGAAGGGCAATTTTGTTGAGACCAAGCCTGCAGTAATAAATCAATTTTAAAGTTTATTGATCTTTGAGTGTTTTTGCCATTATATTACCTGAAGATGGTCTAAAACGTTTATCGCAATAACATCTGCGACAATTTATTGTCCAGCAACATTAGTTATGACAGAACCAGTTAAGAATCCATAATAAATTTTATAGGCTTTGGTTTAATTATTTTAAATATTTAAAAAATTCCAGGCCTAAATGTTCCTTGGAGTTGAAAAGCTGTAGTTGAATTATTTATGGTCCAGTAAAACATATTTCATGTTGCAGTGCAGTAACTCATGTTTCTATGATGCAAATTTAGTTTTCCAATTCCATTTTTTCATGGAAACTTTGATTTTTCACCTTTTGTTTGAGCCAAGCTGGATTCTTTCTTCTCCTCCTTCAAACATTCAATGTGTGGCTTCTGGTCACCAGAACCAGAACTGCCGTCCGTTTCCTCCAAATTCTTTTGGATCTCAGGCTGAATGTCGCCTGAAGCAGCAGAAAGCGACTCCTTCTCCTCCTCTTCTTGTAATTCTGGTTCAGTGCTGACCTTTTGACCTCTGGTGGATTTTCTCACTTTGAAAGAAAAGAAAACATTCAGTGATTTTTCTGGATTTGAGTCCAGATCTCTCCGTTTAAACATTTCGTCAGTACCAGGAGTCGTCTTCGCTTTCTTTCTGGGTCGGCCTCTGGTTCTGGGAGCTTTTACTTCCTGTATTTCTTCTTCTGCTGTTGCAATGTTCACAGTCTCATCTGAAACAACAAATCAAAGTTTCAACCTGGCAGCAGCACTAAAACCGATTATTTTCCTTCACAATAAACAGATTTGTTTCAGTCCAGCATGAAAAAAATCGAACAAAAAACTGGAAATTTGTCAAAATAAAGTTTGATTCTTGAGTCAAATCCCTTCAGAAGGGAATCTAGATGGATAGTTTGTATATTTTTATCCAAAGCCACATCCTTTGGAGACAGAAAGAGTTTTAATTCACTATTATACATCATGTTTGTGATGGTATTCTGCAGCACAGACGAGGTAAACTAAAATAAAGCTAAATTTTATGTTTTTAAATGTTTCTCACGCCTTATACAGCCAACTGGTCCAAAAACCAAACAAAAGAAATCTGCCAATTACAATAACATAATAAAACATAAGGTAACCTTTGTTTTAATTACACAGATCAATAAGTAATAATAAATCGTGTTGAGGTAAAACACCTTCCCGCTCAAATTTAATGCTTAAACATACAAAGAAAGTAAAAAAAAAATCTCTAAAAAATATTTTTTTCTACATTTTCTGGCATTTAGAAAATAGAAATAATTCTAACAGACTTAAAAAAATATATATCTGCCTCTTTAGATTTATGAAAATATCAGAATAAAAGCCTAAATCTGGAAAATATTATTTACTTCTGAAACTAAACGCTAGACTGAACCCAATTACAAAACTTTGCAGTTTAAATACTAAGAACTTTCAAAATCTTGAGAAAAATTAATTGAAATTCAACCATTTTCAATTATTTGCATCCAAACCCGGTAAATAACTGATCTGTTGTTGAAAACATAAACCTGGAAACATTCGGACAAACGGATCCGTGCAGCTGCCTTCATGTTTCCGCTTGGCAGATTTTGGGGTTTCATCTGGTTTAATCTCCGCATCATTTCCATCCAACAAGACCTAAAAACAGATTATTTAGCCAAATCGTTGATGAAAACACCAATATGAACCCACTAATACATTATTATGCTCACCTCAGACATGAGGTAGCCATCTTTGTCCTCCATCTTGTCCTCCCGTGGGTCAGGATTGGTTTTAGTCTCAGGTTCTGGTGTCATTTCTTTTGGTCCTGCTACAGATTCTTCTGACGGTAAATCCTCTGAATTACAGGTGAGCTGATCCAGACTCTGTCGCTCTGAAACGTCCCATTTTGTTCCTTCAGGATCAGCATTTGTTAAATCACCAGCTAAGACTTCCTGTTTGGACTCTTCAATACTAGCTAATGCTAATTTAGCATCAGCTAGCAAAGTCAAACTCTGTTCCTCTACAACTTCCTGTGTGGACTCTTCTGCACCAGCTAATGCTACTTTAGCATCAGCTAACAAAGTCAAACTCTGTTCCTCTACAACTTCCTGTTTGGACTCTTCCATGCTAGCTAATGCTACTTTAGCATCTTTCATATGATCAGCTGCCTCAGTCAGACTCTTTTCTTCTGCAGCAGGTAAATTCTCAGCATCATCATCAGCAAACTGAGACAAAAAGTCCTCTAAAATCTTTATTTTGGATCTTTCCTCATCACATAAATCATTAGTGACATTTACATCTTCAGCTAACTGAGTCAGACTTTTTCCTCTTAAGATGTGTCCTTCTGACCTTTCAGCAGCAGATGAAGCCACACAAACTTCTGTTACTTCATCAGGCAATTGAGTCAGACTCTGTTCTTTCAAAATGTCTTGTTTTGTTTCTTCTGCACCAGGTACGTCAAGTGCAGCAACGCTAACACCACCAGCTAACTGAGTGAGACTCTGTTTCTCTACGACTTCCTGTTTGGACCCTTCTGCACCAGATAATGCTACTTTAGTAGCATCATTAGCAGCCTCATTCAGACTCCTTTCCTCCAAGACTTCCTGTTCGGACCCTCCTGTTCTGGATTTTGCTATTTTAGCATCGCTAACACCACCAGCTAACGGACTCAGACTCTGCTGCTCCACAACCTCCTGTTTGATCTCCTCTCCACCAGATAATACTACTTTAGTATCGCTAACACCACCAGCTAACGGACTCAGACGCTGCTGCTCCACAACTTCCTGTTTGATCTCCTCTCCACCAGATAATGCTACTTTAGCATCGTTAACATCACCAGCTAACGGACTCAGACTCTGCTGCTCCACAACTTCCTGTTTGATCTCCTCTCCACCAGATAATGCTACTTTAGCATCGCTAACACCAGCTATAGTCAGACTTGGTTGCTCGAGGATTTCCTGTTTGAAATCTTCTGTTGCAACTAAAGCTACGTTAGCATCTGCCACGTCATTAGCAGCCTGAGTCAGACTCTGTTCTTCCAAGACTTCCTGTTTGGACCCATTAGAACCAGCTAACGCTACTTCAGCATTGCTAACACCAGCTAACAGACTCTGCTCCTCTGTGGAACCAGTTGTTATTGTGTCTTCTCTTTCAGCTTTAACTTCATCCTTTGCTCCACTTCCTTCTTCTTCGCTCATCATCTCCTGAACTTGATCATCAACAGAAGCTACAACTTGAAGCTGAGGATCCTCTTGTTCCTCATTTATTGCCATCTCCACTGTTTTCTCTCCATCTTCTTTACTAGCGGTTGAGTTTGTATCATCAGTAGGTTCTTCTGCAGGACCTTCTTCATCGGCTACTGGCCTGGAGAGACTCTGTTTCTTCAAGGCGGCCATTTGTTTTTTCGTTGCTCTGGTGTTTTTCTTCGGTCTTCCTCTCCTTGCTTTCCGTTGTACTGCTGGTTGATCTTCCTCAGCCTCTTGCGCCTCTTCAGCATCTTTCACATTATTAGCAGCCTCAGTTGGACTCGGTTCCTCCAGTTCTTCCTGTCTGGACCTTTTTAGGCCAGATGCCGTTACTTCAACATTGCTAACGCCTCCAGCTAACTGAGTCGGACTCTGTTCCTCTGAGACCAGCAGTTCTGCAGACGGTATCGTGTCGTCTCCTTCCTTTTTGATTTCATCTTTTGCTTCACTTCTTTCTTCTTTACTCATCACCATCTCCTGAACTCGATCTATAGAAGCTGCAGCTTCCTCATTTCTGGCTGAGGTTGTCCCGTCTTTAAGTTCTTCTTCATTGAGATTCTGCTTCTTCAAGTCAGCCATTTGTTTTTTAGCTGCTCTTGTGTTTTTTTTCGATCTTCCTCTCCTTGCTTTCCATTGTACCACTGGTTGATCTTCCTCTTCTTCTTTTACATTATGAACAGCCTCAGTTGGACTCGGTTCCTCCAGTACTTCCTGTTTGGACCCTTCAGCATCGCCACCAGCTAGCTGAGTCGGACTTTGCTCCTCTGAGGCCAGCAGATCTCCAGACGGTATCACATCATCATTTTCCTTTTTGCTGATTTCATCTTTTGCTTCACTTCTTTCTTCTTCGCTCATCTCCACGTCTTCTTTCAAAGCCGTTGAGTTTGTTTCGTCAAGTTCTTCTTTGACGGTTTGGTCGAGACTCTCCTCCTTCAAGGCGGCCATTTGTTTTTTAGTTGCTCTCGTGTTTTTCTTTGGTCTTCCTCTCTTTGGTTTCTGTTGAACCGCTGGTTGATCTTCCTCAGCAGCGTCCGGTGTCTCATTAGTAGCTTCCTCTGTCTCTTGTGCGTCTTCTTGTCCTGTTTTGCTGCTTTTTGCTCTCGTCGTGTATCTCCTAGCCGTTGTCTCCTGCTTCTTCTGAGGCTTTTCCTTCTCCTCAGCTTTAGATGCTTTGCTCCTTGTGCTCCTTCTGGGCTTTTCCTCTGGCGGAGTTGAAGTATCGTCTGTTTTTTCTTTGGGTTCATCGTCTAGTTTTGGACCTTCAGATTCAGTTACAGGCTGATCATCTGTTAAAGTAACTTCCTCTGAGAGTTCTGCTTCAGGAAACACATTGGAAGAGTCTTTCTTGTCGTGAATTGGGCCAGAACCTTCACGCTGATCTCTACTTGATGCTTCTTCTACCAGAACCTCTGAAGTTACATTCTTTGGCTCATCGGTTTTCACTGCCACCTGCTGGTCCGTCTGTGCCACCGCACCCTCCGTGGGTTTATCTTCCTCTTGAGGAATCTCTTGAGCAGCAGCTTCTGGTTTCTCGCCGTCCTTTGGAGTTTCTTCACTCGGTTCCGTCTTCTTGGACTTGGAACCAGCAGCTCCTTCTTCTGTTTTTGGAGGAAAATGGTGTTAAAACGTTTCCAGAAACGGAAACCTACTTATTTTTTATGCCTTTTACCTTTTGGAGGTTTGGGTTTCGGCCTCACTTGTCGTTCAGGCTTAACGGATTGCAAATGTGTCTCGAGGTCAATGGGAAGGTTTCCAGTCAGCTGCAGTCGCTGTTGTAGAGTCACCAACCTCAAATGAAGGAAGAAACGAGTTTGATTTTCAGTATTTTTGGTCCAGATATCTTAGTTCAAGTGTATGAAGATATTTGGACTTAAACTTTACAAAAACATTTTGTAACAAATCACTAACCACTAACACGGTTAGTGATTTATGGCAGCAGCAGAAAGGAACTGGTGGCAAATGAGGTAGGGCAAGCAATCTTTGTATTTATTCAGTGTCGTTGCCATTTTGGCCAGATCTTGACAGTTTAATTACCTTTAAAAAGGTCAACAAATGAATGTTTGTTTGGATAATTTGTGCCAGAAGTGGAGAACTTACGGTTCGATGCGTCCGACTTTCATCCTACAAACAGACAGGAGAAATTTATAAAATTAAATAAACAAACGGCATCAGGAACCATTTTCTGAACTTCTGATCAGAAAAACAAACCAGTTTTCATCTTCAGTTAAGTCGTCCAGGAAGAAAACTTTCTCCACCACTCGAGCGACAGCAGCGGAGTCGGACATCTCAATGTAGATCTGAGGAAGGAAACAGAATCAAGGCGATTCGAGAAATAATCTGTGGGGTTTTTTACATATTAAACAAGGATCTGAATGTTTATGTACGGAATAATCTCCTGAAATCCCAGTTTCTCATTTTAAATGCTTCTTTTTCACTCTTGTTGCTAATCAGATTTTTTTTAATCCACCTTTTTACTTCAGTTTTTCCTCCATTTTATCCCCGGTTGAACCTCAGAGTGCGTTTATTTCGGTGTTCTGCGTTTCACCGTACCCTGTTGGCGAGATGCAGGAAGTTGACGAAGGGCGTGATGGACGCCACCACCTTCATGACCACAGTGACGACATCTGGAGACGCGTCGAAGGTTTCCACAGACAGGAGCCGCTCCTCCAGAGGGCCCGAGTCGGGAACCGGCTGAGAAACGAAACCAGCAGAACCTCAGGACGGATCCAATAAAACCAGAGTTGAAACCAGTCGGTACTTACCCTGCTACTCCATTTCATCACGTTTTTGTACAACATCTCCTGCAGAAAGACGACAAAACACACGTCTAAGTAACAAATCGTCTGTTTTTGGAATCTACGTAAAATTATTTTAAATGTTTTTCAGAGCAAAAAGATGGAAAAAAATAAACATTTTAAGTTAAATTCTGATTTAAAAAGTTATTTTAATTTCCCTCTAGAATTAAAGAATTACTGAATTTGAATTAATGTTAAAACATAAATGTTGAACTTGTTAGTGAAGGTGCTGCGTGCCTCGCTGGCGCCGTGATGCTCCATGTTCAGGGCGAGGAACGCGCCGAGTTTACAGTCGTTGATGCTCAAAACTTTATTCACATGATCTTTGATAAAACGGTCGCATGTCGACCAGTCGCTGAAATAAACAAAGGCCTGAAGGAGGAAGGGAGAGACACGGTTCTTCATCACAGTCACAAATATAAACCCATGTGTCATGATGAAGATTTTAACTCCTGGTAAAAAATATTTTTTTCAGAAAAGTTCCACGAACGACCAGAAAAGATCGAAAAGCATTTTACAGAAATCTGAAGGCTGGAAAACCCAAATAAATCAAAAACGATAAAAATCTGTTGTTGAGCTCAGATCCATTAGTTCAGTAATTTAGCAGCAGTTTTTCATTGGCTAAAATACTTAATTAACTGCAGACCCTGCAATTAACTTGATTAAAAATTAAAACAAAACATGGTGTCAATCAGCTGAGCAGCAAAAACATTCATTTGTGCCGGAAAATTAGACTTAAAAAATTATAACAGCACAACTGTCTGGTTAACCTTTGACCTCTGAAAACATTTATTAATATTTTTAAAGCGATAGCGGCACAAAATGTTTTTGCTGCACAAAGGTTTGACACCAACTTGGTTTAGTTTGACTAAAGCTGCGTAGCCAGCGTCACTCAGTAACATCTCATAATCCCCTCATAAAATAAACCATAATCTCGGACATTCCCAGATTCCCTGCAGCGATTCCCGGCCGGCTGTCGGCTCCTCACCCTCCTCTGCAGAGGCAGGACGACCACGTTGGAGCAGAGCGTCCTGAGCGTCTGCTCTGGGAAGTACGGCCAGGCCAGCCGGGCCACATCCTCCTGCGTGTAGCCGCCGGTGGGCAGGTTGGTCAGCATGACGGCGCAGGACGCCGCGCTCCAGCCGTCCACTTCCTGCTCAAACAGGAAGTTACAAACATAAACATGGGAGCATGTGCTGTGGCCAGAATACTTCATTATGTTTCCGTTAGCTACAGAAGAGGAAAAACACTAAATTATGAACTAAAGTCAGAATTTTGCCAAAAACAAATGAAGAAATCTTGTAAAATTGCTCGGCCCCCTTTTTGCTGCTCCTCTGTTACAAGAAACATTTATGACTGAAACGCATCATTTTCTCTTTGCTTAGGAAAAAAGTCAGAATTATGAGACTAAAGTCAGAATAAATTTGTTTTAGTGGCCGTCTGTGTATAAATGTTGTTTTTATATAATAAAATTTCATGTTTTTCCCTTTTAAAACTGAACATGAAGTGAAGAGAAAACAAAAACAAACCAGCTCACCGTAAAGCAGGAAACTTTTTTAAGTTTGATATAATCTGAGAAGAAAAAGAGGAAACGTAAATAAATGAACCCAATTTACTTTGGTGAGGGGCATTCTGGGTAAGTAAACGGCGTCTCTTACTCGGGACGTCGAACCACGGAGACGACGTTGGGAAAATAAACGGGTCGGTTTTCATGGTGATCCAAAATGGCGGCTTGGTGTTTGGTGGGAGGTTATATTTCCCTGTTTGGGGAGGAGAGAATATTAAAACCGAGAGGTTAAAATGTTTGGGTGGGAAACAGCAGACAGAGGAAATCTCTGATTAAACGGCTGTAAATGGTCCAAAAACATTCAGGGTTTCAGTCGGTACATTTCAAAGATAAAACCGTCTGGGAACTTTTCTAAAAGAGCAAAGAATTAAAACATAATAGCATAAAAAACAAAAGGTCTTTATTTTCTAGGCATTTGGTTATAAATCAGGTCATTCTCTGTTAGTTGGTACTTTTCTCTTTTAATAAAAATTAATCTTTCATATTGAGGCTTTTTGCTTTATTATATAAATAAATACCTTTTATAACCTGGTTTTCATACAGCGCCCCCTGAAGGACACGGCAAGCTTTATTTTTTTTCATTTTATCTCAATACATTTACAAAAACACGCTCGTCTATTTTATGTACAATCACAATTTAAGTTTATCTGAAAACTGAGAACGTTACAAGAATAAGATGAGAGGAGAATAAAGTCGTCAGTCTGTGGTGATCCAGAGACGTCAACTGGTTTGGTCCGGACAGGAAGTGGTACCTCGTGACTCGCCGAAGGCGTCCGGCGCCTTCATCCTGAGCAGCTGGTGAGAGCGACCGGCTTCCTGTCTGCTGTACGACAGGCCCAGCAGGTCCGCGGCGCTGATCGACCCAAACTCCACAAACACCTGGAGACACAAACCGAAGAGTCCGGCCGGAGCTCAGGGGGATGCAGAACACGGACCAGAACACAGAACACGGTCCAGGTGTGTCGGTACCTTGTTGAGAAGCGGCAGGAAGTTCTTCACCGTAAACTCGTTGGTGAGAAACTCTCTGAGCTCCTGGGTTTCGCCGTGAGAGACGTGGTGGAAGAGGACGGTTCTGGACCCGTCGTCTGTGACGTTCTGGTCGGAGGAAAGCAGCAAACGTTTAACCCAGATGATCG
>NW_006800157.1:1050746-1066982 GCF_000485575.1 Poecilia formosa
TAGATGGAATTTGACTGATTTGAACAATCGGAGGCTCGGAAGGCTCGAGTTGTTTTAAAAGTCAAAATACGTGAGGAAATCCAGGGAAGTGACTGGAATGTTTCAGAAAAAAAAACCCCACCACACTCCCCAAGAGAGGACCTTGTATAGATGGAGCTGAACAATAGATCAATAAATAGATCAATTGAATATTCAACATTATTCACTGAACTTTGATCCAGAACCAAAACACGCAGAGGAAAAGCTTCACTAAAGCTCTTAGCCGGAAAAGAAGTGTTGAAATCAACTGACTCCCTTTTTGGTTACCTAGCAACGCCTTGTAGAGCAACTCCTGGTTACCTAGCAACGCCTTGTAGAGCAACTCCTGGTTACCTAGCAACAACATGTTAAGTAACAGCCGCAGCAGCAGTTTAAGGTTTTGCTCATAACTGGTTAAAAATAAGAAGAACAGAGAGGAGAAAAAACTGGATAAACTTAGTCTGGCCATGATTTAAAGAAACTGATCAATAATTATTGATATGAACAGATATGAGACCATTATATTGTGATGCGTTTGTCCAGCCCTGCCTGTGAACTAGGAACGTAATCTGGGATGTTAAAAATAAAATCTCAGATTTAAGATTTATTCCATATTTTAATATTTTGCTATTTTTCATGCGAGTTCTCATAAAATTGCTACTTTATTCTCCTAATATTACGTCTGTATTCTTGTCATATTACGATTTTACTCTCTTAATTATAAAGATAATCGCAGCCTGGCTAAAAAACGAGCCTTTTAACAGAACCATCCGTCTACAGTTACGACTGTATCCTTGCTCTGCAAACATCACTGGAACCTGAAGCCTCTCTGAGGTTTCAATGTTTTCCAATGATGCATAAAATGTGACTCTACCAACACTGGCGGGTTAAAGCGGAGTGTGTGGCTGTGTGTTCACTTACACAGCGAATCCGTTTCATCAGAGCCGAATAAAACTGGAACTGGAACAGAAACAAGAGCCGATAAAATGAACAGACAATAAAACTGAAACGAGAACAAAAGAAATAACTTCTACTTTAGTCAATGTTAAGTAGATTTAAAAAAAAACGGTCGCCAGGTTGGAAAACTTCTTCTTTCACTTTTATAGATCAGCAACAGTTACAAACAAATGTTAAAAACTAAAAGCACCGTTAGCCGTTTGGTTCCAGTAAACAACAGAAACTCTGTAAATACAAACTATTCAGTTAAATTCAGTGTTTTTAACTCACAAGTCTTTGAAACTTTGGAATCATTTGTTCGTAAAACCTAGAAACAACATTTCTGCCCAACATGAACCTGGTAACAGAAACCAGCCTGTTGACGTTTATTAATGTAAATATGTTAAATAAAAACATGAGGATCTGATGCTGACAGGCGTCATTGGGAAGCTGCCACGAACAGGCCTGATGCAGATCTGCTGCCCCCTAAAGGCAACGCCGCCACACGTCTCCGTCAGGAGGTTACGAAGATCTTCGCCGCTCGGCATGACGCCCAAAGCCTGATGGGAAAATTAAACGACAACATCAGGATTTATAAACCTGCAGAAACACAAAAGATTTGCTCCTTTTACGCTTCAAATTCATCTGATGTTTTCGTTTGGTATTAAAATTTGTTTAAAGATCGAAACATTTTCAGGGTTTGAAAACTTGGGTTAGAATATCAAGCACCTCTACAAAGTAAAAAATATAAGAAACCGACAGGCTGGTGGTAAATCTGGAGCTCACCAGGCCGGACTGGGGAAGGCAGTAAATGGTGTCGACTTTGTGTTTGAACCCAAACGGAGCGAGCTGCTCGGTCAGCTCCTCCTCCGTGTAGCTGCAGGCTTCGACATCTGGGAGGTTGCTGATCAGAAACACCTCAGGAAGCTAAAGGAGAAGAAAGCAGCTGAGATCAAAGAAAACCTATTAAACTGTGTGAAAAACGGAGGCGACTCACTTCTGTCATCGATTTTACTTCTTCGTCTGTAAAACACTCTGAAAGCAAAAGAGAACAGCAGTTAAAGCTGGAGGTCACGATTCAGAGGCAAAACGACACTCTGCGTTTCTTACTGAAAGTTTCTGTCGGCAGCAGCGACTGCAGCCGATCCCCCACTGTCAGGGAGGTTTCCGGGTCCAGCTGATAATCGTCACCTGGATCCACTTCAGCCGGTTCCGACTCCAGCTTCACCTCAGAGTCTGGAAGAGGCGACATTAACGAGTCCCGATCAGGAATATCTCCTAAGTTACAGTCCTATAAAGACATTAATGAACTAACGGAAAATCCACCATCTTCTCCACCAGATTATTTATTATTGGTTCATTATTTGTTTACGATGTTGAAATTAGTTTTTCTGAGCTAAAATGCCAAACAGAAAATCAAGACACATGCAGGGATTTATACCAGCAACATGAAGAGTTATTTAAATTATTCATTTTCCCACAAATAACTGATGATCCGCTCAGCAACTTTTCTAAATATCTTAGCATCAAAACCAAATATTAAAAAATATAAACATTTTGGTCGTCAAGAAGCTCAACGGAAAACAAACAGTTGAGCCACCATCATGTTTGCACCGTGATGGTGCAAACATGATGGTGGCTCATCATAATAACCAGCAATAATAACCATAAAAATAATCATTTATGAGGCAGTTAACTTCAGTAACTGAAAACAATTTATGTTTAAACAATAAAAGTTTAGTGTGAATTGAGACGCAATCAGCTGAAGACATTAATTGATTATTACTTGTTTTCAAATAAAATACACAGTTTCAGGTATTAATATTGCTGTTATGGCTGATGAGCAACATTTACTGATATTATTTACATTCCACTAATGTTTCAACACCTTTGGTAAAAAAAAACAAACAGATAAAAATAAATATCAGTCCAGGTTTATTTATCAAACCAATACGTTAAAAAATGATAATAATGCCAACGATGGAGCCGATATGTTGTGCATCACTGGAGCGTTTAAATGAAATATGAGTGTAAAGGTAAAATATTTACCTTCTTCTGCATCCTGACGACGTTCTTCTTGTGCAGGAACGTCTTCCTGATCGGTTTTAGGTTTTACGGCATCGGGCGTCTCGTCCGGCTCCTCAGGAGCTGCTGCAGGTTTTTTGGTTTGACCTCCTGATCCGTCTCCCTCCGTTTTACGTTTCTTTGCAGCTGAAGACGTTTCTGCTTTAGCCGCTTCGTCTGCAGGCCAACTGAGTCGGCGGAGAAAACGGCAAAGGTTTAAAGTTCAACGAGAAGAAACGGAAAGAATCGAAACGATTAAAATATAACTCACGATTTCTTCTGTTGTTTAGCAGACGTGGAACCAGGAGGTATGAAAACACAGTCCTGTAAATACACAACCGTTAGTACAACATTTCAGATGTAAATTCAGTTTTTATTCACTTGGAAGCTGGTATTTGTGGTGTTTCTTGAACATTTTCAGTGTTTCGTGAAGGATAAATTAAAAACCCATGAACTTTGGACTCACGTCAGTGACGACGGTGATGGTGCCTCCTTTAAAGTCGAAGCTCTCCATGCTGCGAAGAACCTCTGCATCCTCTTCCTCCTGGAAAATGACGGTAGCCTGCATGTGCACAACAGACACACATTTTAGGACGTTTGTCCCTCTAGCTGTTTATTTTGGTAAATTTTAAGCATTTTATTTAATTCTTCAAAAGTCAGTTTTCATGTCGTAGCCAGCTATGCTGGTTTTCTGTAAACCATAAGTTCTATCAGTTTAGTTTTTTCTTTAGGCAGTTAATATTTAAGAGATACAGTCATGTCCACCACCAGGGGGCGTGGTGGAGCAGAATTATTTGTTGACCGTTTTTAATGGGACGTACCTCGTGTCTGGATCTGTACAGCACAATTGACTCGACCTTCCCAAACGACTCCATGGCGTTCCACACGTCGTTGTACGAGTGATTGCTGAAGATCCCTCTGAGCTTCACCGTGTTCGGCTCGTCCTGCAGAGCAGACAGAAACCAAACAGAAAACATTTAGAGAGGCAGATTTTAGTTTTTGTGTCGCGAGAAATCGTATTCTGGGTTTTCTTTCAGATGTTTGAATGTTTTTGTAAGCAGAAGATGCGTAAATTAATGAGTAAAACTGATTGGAAAAACAAAGAGAAAAGAGGACGTATAAACAGAGACCTTAATATTATTAAAGAAAACTTATATTGATGTGATCAGCATCAACTGATTTGTGTTTTCTCCTTTTCCACAGTTTTATTTCCATTTCTTAATTACTTGCCTCAGTTTCCCGGGGACTAGGCCTTGTAACAGAAAACGATGACGATGTCGTCTTCTGCTTTTTGAGTTCAGCCAACAAGGCAGGGGTCATAGATTTCACCACCGCCTCCAAGTCCGATTGCTTTGACAGAGACTGGACGCCTAGAAAAGGATCAGCAGAATCACTGGGTTGGTAGGTTTACTACAATCAGTCAGTTAGAGGTGATTAAAGGCAAAAAAAAACCCCTGTAAAAACATGGCACAGTACTACACAGGCATTTCATCGACATAACCTTCCATGCTAATAATGTCAGTTGCGTCATAAAACAAAATAACTCAATAACCTGATGATGGGAGTCACTTTATAATACAAGACACTATTATACTCTGATATTTGTAGTGCAACAGAACCTGATATGGTTATAATGCGAGTCTCTTTCCAAAACAAAATAACCCTTTATGCTGATGATGTGAGTCTCTTCCTAACATAAGATAATCTTACATACTGACAGCGAGTTTCTTCTACATCATCTCCTATTAGGCTGATGATGTGACTCTGTTTCTGTTAAGTGTTTCTAATTCAAAAAAGATTTGCTTTCTTGGGCGGGGTAAGAAATTGAACCCTAAACGGCTGAGTCAAAAACGCATCCTTCACCCCAACTCCACACACTGAAGACATTTAATGATTTGGTCAGGTCTGGGAAACTAAATCAGGCCTGATGGAGCATATATTTATTCTTGTTCTCAGTTTGAAATTGGAGTAACCATTTAATTTTTTTTTTTTTTTAACTGTCGATTATAAAATATTTCTCAAACCTGAAGCTTCCAGCAGTCTCTTCGCCAGTCTCTCTGCGCTGGTCGACCTCCTCCGTTCAGGTGTCGACCTTTCCGACGACGATCGTCTCTCTCTTCTCTTTCTCTGTTCTCTCTCGCGGCTCCTCGATCGTGAATGGTAGTGGTGGGTCGAGCGGGACTTGTACCGAGGACTTGAGGAACGAGACCGGGACCTGATCAAAGTTTGCATTAAAAAACTTGATGTGATTTTTATGGAAACTTTTTGAGAACTTTTAGAATGCTTTCAGAAAAATGCAGCGGTTTTAAACTTTCTAAATCTCTTAAGTGTACCTGTCATTCCAGTGTTTCTTCTTTCTCTTGTAGTCATGGTGACGCTGAGGGCTCCGTGAGCGGGAACGGGAGCTGCTGCTGTCCTTTTTTCCCTTCTTGCAGCTGCGCTGTGGGCTGCGTGAGCCAGAGCGCGAGCGGCGGTGGGAGCTGTGGGAACGAGAACGACTCCTCTGCTGGGTTGTGGGTCTTTTATCTGAAACTCTACAAAGGCAGCAACAAGAGAGAATAACAGAAAACTTATAAACATTGCTTCTTCTCAGTTTAAATGGATGTGGTTTCATTTGGAAAATATATATAAATATATTACCTCCTGTCTTGTATCACACCATCCCAGTCTGGATATCTGTAATAATGAAACAACAGGAAACGGGTCATAATTTGGCAAAGGAAGTGTATCTGCACAAGTGAGAGGCATTCATAAAATATTTTTTAAAAATGCACAACAAAAACAAAAAGCACAGCTTTTTGACTCCTTGTTGCACTTAAACTCAAAGTCAAACTTCCTTCATCAAGTGTAGTCAAGCTAACTTTACTCCACTACTAATTTCTCAATGAAAACCAAAATATCGCCTGCATATTGAAAAGACAGTTACAGGGAAATTATTTTTTCTATATTTTGTTCTCTTCACACATGAATTAAAAAAGGAGAGGTTGATATAAAAGCTGAAACATGTCACACAAACAGAGGGTTCTCTAAACCTCACAGATGAAAGTCAACAAACATCATTAATCAATATTTCTCTCTTTAAATCATCCTAAAGTTCCCACAGCACAGTCCAGTGCTGACCTGGACAGAAATTACCAACAATTATTGCAGAAAACACCAGGTTTCATGTCTAGTACTAGACAGTAGCTACATATCAATATGTCTTGGACTAAAGGGCATTTAATACAACGGTAAGTTTATCAGGCAGCTTAGAACCACACCCACAACAAATCTAGTTTTAAAAGATTAGATATGATTCAAACTATGTTTAAAGATTGGAGCAGTGGTGGGAACAGCTAGCTAAAAAGATGCTATAACCCTTAAAGCGCTGAAAATGCGCTACACCAAATGTATTTAGCAGAAGCTAATGCTAAAGTCCCAACTTGAACTCAATACATCTGTCCCATTAAGACTACAACCCCAAATTTAACTTTTACATTATGACTTTTAGGTTCTATAATGTCTTTATACATCGTATTTAGGTGTTTTTGTAGGTTGTTCTCTATTGTTCATGTTTTATTTTGTTGGCGCGTTTCATGTTTAAAATAGTTATTTTGGTCAAAAAGTGAGAGAACGAGGAGAGGAAACAGAACTGTTACGTAGTTTACCACTTCAAAATAAGAGCATGAATGTAAACGCATAACTACTTGAATAACAACGAAAAATTCAACACAAATGTTGAACTTTATTCAACTGAAACAATTACAAAACGGCCAAGTAAATTAGTGCTTCGGAATTTGTACAGCAAAATTTATTTATGGGGAGTCTAAGCATTTTCACAGTTAGCAAGAGCGCTAACTGTGCTAAGTCTTTGTCTTGTGCACCACAAGATAATGAAACACAAAACATACCAACAATTCAATGCATCCAATATCAAACTATAAGCAGAAAACCCGTGACCATTTGAAATAACTCGACATCAGAGATGACAATGAAAACGTATATTGAAAGGAAAATACTGACTGTTTCCGAAGGAGCTTGCGGTTCTCATGGTGAACGGTGGAATCGTGGTGGAAAAGCCAATGCTGGTTGTCAAAGCAAAGAAAAGTTAGGAAGGAGTTTCACAACCAACAAGCTTTAAAAAGTAAACTAAAATGTCTTTTTCCCCTCCCAACACTGAACCCAACACACACATTTTTATTAAACTTTGAAGATGTTGACTTCTACTGTTATTATCGCATTGTTTCCCACCGTTTACAATTTTAATACATATTTGATTAAGTAGGCATTGTGTAAACAACAGTTCATTAAAAATTACACCCGACAAATTGGCTTAATAATTAAGAAATCTTTATAATTAAAACCAGGAAACACAGAAGTCACACAGGAGATAAAAACAGTCTTCTTGGGCTCTGGTCAGGTCTGATGCTGCCATCCTCGGTTCTGTGTCTTCTCAGCGTTTGGTAACGGCTTTCCAGGCAGGTTTGGATCAGGACAGATCACAACACAGAACCTGGGACAACTACAATGCGAGTCAAGGGCAGGAAGAAGAGGGAAATGGAGAACCGGACACTGGTGTACTGCAGAAATTGGAGGAAAAGTCACAAAAGTCCACTTCAACCCTAAACACTGGATTTACAAGCAAAATCCCAAGAATTACAGACTTAAATTTTCACGTTATTTTAATTATTTAAAGTGACTGTACACAAGTTCTCTCCAATATTGAACAAATAAACTAATGTAAGAATAATGAACACCCTGCTACACTTACCTTCATGGTCTCAAATTTTCTGTCACACAGAGTGCACCGATGTGGGAAGGCTGGCGGTGCAGCACACGCATAGTCGCTGATCATCGACCTCGACGGCAGACCCCTGAAAATCGCTACCTTTGGAGTGGAGCTGCTGTACACGGACTTTGACGAACTGTAATGCTTCTTTGCTTCAGTGTTTGGAGGAGTGGTGAGAGACCTGGAGACAAACGGACGCGACTCCTCAGGCGGTTTAGTTTGCTCCTTCGCCTGTGGCTTCGTCTGATCCGTTGCAGCTTTGCTTTGCTGAACGTTTGCTAGCTTCTCCTTCCTCTGCTCTTTGAAAACCTCTGGCTGTTGCTCTTGAGTTTTGTGAGGCTTATCAGTACGATTATCTTGCTTACAACCAACTTTGCCGCCTTCACTTGAAGAAGTACCAGACTTTGAATCTTGCTCCTCCCCCTGAGGAGAACAGTCTTTCAGGAGGTTGGCACTGGAAAACCTTGGTCTTTTCCTTGTTTCTGCATTTTTCTTTAGCAGAACAAGGGGAGTGAAGGACATCCCAGGTGCCTGGGCTGGTTGACTCTGTAGAGGTTTGGGTGGATCTGCTTCTGCCTTTGGAGGAACAAAGGTGGGGGTGAATTTCTCTGGAGCCTGGGTTCGGTGGGCCACTGGCTTTTTAGGTGGATCTTTGTCGTCTTCTGGGGAAATGAAAGGGATGTGGACCTTTTGAGGAGCCTGGTTTGGTTGAGTTTGTGGCAGCTTGGGTAGGTTGCTGCTTTGGGGAGTCACAGAACTCCTCACTGAGGCGAAACTAGTAAGAGAAACTGTCAGGCCAGGTAAAGGAACCTCTGACGTACTTTGTTTGAACGGTTCTTTGTAACTGGTGCTGCTGTAAGCATCAGGCACGCTTTTAGTCCCACCACTGGTGACTTTACTGGTGTTTTTAATTTCATCAACCACAGTGTAGCTCCCAGTATGTCCATAGTCAATCACTTTGGCAGGTTTAAAAATCCTAGAGATATCGTCCTCATATATCTCTGGCACTTCGGGGCTGCTGTGCGTCTCTGGTTCACAGAAGCTTGTGGAGGGTTCGGGATCAGAGTCGGGCGATGTCGAAGCTCTCTTCTCCTTCATGAGGCGAATCTGCTTCAAGATCAGAGCTAGATTATCAGAGTTTATCTGATCTTCAGGGAACATCAGGAGATATTCCAAGTCCTCTTTTTCAAGTCCAAATTGTTCAAGAAGGACGGCGGCAAGCTCTGGAGTATACTGCGACTGAGAAGGCTCGTCAGGACGCACTGGTTCGCTTGGAGTTGGGTCTTCATAACGTCTGGAACCGGACACAGATTGGTTACTCTGCCGTTTCTCACTGGATGCAAAAAACCTAACATCACTGCTGCTGGGATAGTCGGATGAAGCTGGCGAATTAAATTTCACAGGAGTATCCCCTGTGGGCTTTTTCAAGATCTGCAACCAGCTCAAGGAGCTGTTGTCATCTTCATCCTGCGGCTCCCTATCTCTGCCTGCATCACCATATGACGCTACACTGGTGGAAGGAAACTCGTCTCTTTGAGTGGAGAAGAAGCGAGAACCATGGCTTACACGCGGCGGCACCAATTCTTCTCTGGTTCTGCCAACAAGTGATCTTTCCAGGTCCCTTTCTGACCTGGCCATCCTCTGTTCAGGCCTGTACGTCATCGGCAGCTCTGACATTTGAGGGATAGTTCTTCCTGAAATGTTACCAGCTCCAGAAAATGATGGAGAAGAGATAAAGTCCGAATCAGGTTCCATACGGTGCCGTGCCGTCCAGTGGTCCATGTTCGATCGTTCACTAAAGACTGGATGATCGGTCAGTCGTTGGATGGGATTTTGATTTCTGGATGAATAGGGATTATACGGTGGAAATGACATGGCTTTACCAATTCTCCAGAAGTGAAGGTGCTGAACACCACAGGGAAGGATGGTGCGGACGTCAGGTTCTTAACAATTACGGTACCAGTTGTGACACTGACACCAACAGCTCATTGGTAATCTGTGTCACTGTTGCCATATGACTCAACGCCTAGGATGAAATGGTGGAAGCCGAACTTCTGCAGAAGAGATTACAACAGTCCAAAAACAGTAGCTGAAGACAAAGCAGGTCGTGGAGCAGAGCAGGCTCTTCCACAGGTATCAGCAATCGCCTGGCGAGCGTTGAGGTCTCAGCAGCTTCACATTCTTCCCAACATTCAGAAGTTCAGGTCTTTTACTGGCGAGAGAGAACAAAGAGGGTGAAACATCACAGGGCTGGTAAAAAGAGAGAAACCAAGGTCAGAACAGGTAAAGACATATGATCTTTTTCTTACATAACTAAAAATGAGGAACAAGCGCAAAGAATATCAACTGAATAGGTGATATTGGAAGACAAACTTCAAACAACTCTAAACCAAACTTTATTAAGACAAAAAACATGAATCATTGAAGAGATTCAAAAAGGTAGCTTGCTGTGGATTCACATCCTCTTTAAACTCACTTCAGCTTCTTCTGTGGTGCAACAGAGATGCTGAAAGTTTCGGACCCCTGTGCTTCACCGTACGACGTTCAACTTGAGTCTGGAGAAAGGCGATGAACAATCTGCTTTAAGAGATATTCACGACCATTACTAGTACCTTACATATTCAAGAGACGACCATTTTACTGGAAAAGGGTCACCGATGCTCTGAAGCGAGAAACAGGACCTTCCTGGGGAGTACTTCAGCTTCGTCACATTAAAAACAAAATCACCGCTGCAAACCATTCAAGCAATAACAAATACAGAAAAGTTTGACACAACATGGCAAATCTCATAACCAGGAATGGGAAAATCTACAGCAGGATAATGTTAAACAGAAACAACAAGATTTCGTGCTCCATCTAATCCATGGCAGAGCTGCGGTGGGTCGGTGCCAACTTCTGTAGTCAATGGATGAGAGGCGGCGTACCAACATGCCAGGTCATCAGGACACAGGAGAACCGAAGGTACAGTCGGACACACATCTTAAGAGCAATTTAGAGTATCCGGGTAACCTTACATGTCTGCTGGACTCTGGGCGAAAGCTGGAAGAAAAACATGCAAACTCCACATACAAAAACCTCAGAGGGGTTTGTGTGCCAGGAGCTTCCTGCTGCAACACCAAGTACCTTATGGTTTCAGGAAAATACCACAAAAATGGAAGAAAATGTGAAACATGACAAAACTATAATTACTTAGTCTACTACTAAAATAATAAATCTCCATTTTGGGTAAATTTGAGTGTATTTATACCAAGAACAGAAGCTGGTTGGAACAGAAATTCATAGATTAAGATACAGAAGCAGTGTTTGATTATTTTATAAGTAACTCTGAAGCATCCATGTAGGTTAAAACACACCAACAATATTGTAGAAACATAAAACATGCTAAATACCCAAATATCAATATAATATTGCAAGCAGTAACAACACTTTAAAAAAGCAAAGAGGATGATTTTCTTTTTGTTTGAAATTCATGTTTTTATGATGGATTGTTAACGGGCAAAGAACCTAATGCAGTCTTTAACTGTGAGACGAAACTTGAGGTTGTTGTTGGCCAAACAACAGCAGAACTTTTTTTTAAAAGGCTTAAAGAAACATCCTCAGTGGTGCAGGGTGTTAACTGAAATGTTTCTTAAATTTATCAGTAGTTTCCAAGTGGGCATGTTTCTTTATTTAAATGTTACAACTTTTATCTCCGTCCCTGCAGTGAGCCTTGCAGCACATTGTTTATTATGCTAACAGACATGCTAACTCTTGCAGTGGCCATATGACTCAAAAGAGCCAAGCCATGACTAACTGTTTTCATATTTCAGGAAAAAAAACGTGTAAAAATTGACTCGCTCTATGTTTAATCATAGAAAACATCAAGTTGCTTTAAATAAAGACACCATTAGCTGCAGCTAGCCCTCAGAAACCCTTCAATAGAGAGAAGTTTGGCCGAGAAACGGTCAAAATGAGCTTCATTCTTTATTTGCAAAAAATATCCCTAGTGCAAAGTTTGTTACAAAAGTTGTCATTTAGATTGAATAGATCATAAAGTAAATTTTACAGTATCTACAAATAAAAGATGATACAAAGCCAAAGTAAAAAAGAGCAATTCTGCAGCAGACACGGCTAAACCCAGTATAAACAGAAATACATCAGCGCAACAACCAACCAACCTCAAAAACTGGAAATTATGCTTCACCAAACCAGCTCAAAGCAACTAAGCATGTTAAAGATACATGTCCAGATCACATTGCAACAATCTTCAATTGTACTGAACAATTAAAAAGAAGTGTTAATATTTGTGGTGTGCATTTTTGCATTCATTCCCTGAAGCAAACATTGTTTGGTGTTTTTCAACCCCATGAAACCCTCTATCTGCTTAAAAGGGCTATCAAGTGGTCAAAGCTTACATTTTTACCAACACATTCAAAGCTTCAGAGAGTTAAAACCAGAAAATCACCACATTTAGGCCAGTGTATGACTGATCATTTTAATTTAACCGAATCAGCTTAGCTGCCTTTATCCCAAAGTTCAGCTACCTCCAGACTTTAACAGTTAAATCTTCAGCGGATTTGCACATCTCAAAACAATGGAAAGCACCGGACTGTTAAACTCAGGTTAACAACACGATTCAATCCCAAAACAGAGCTGATTCTGTGTAATCTACGGATGGAGGTTCATTCACAACAGCTGCTTTCAGTTTTATGGATCCTAGCAGGAGCTAACGTTAGCATCCTGCGGTTCGTTCACAGACCGGTAAAAACCGGAACAACAAGGTTGAGGAACACGGAGAGCAAGCTACATTTAAATGTCAGAGCCTGGTTTCGAAGTTACATAAACGTTTGATGTATACATACCAATAGTTGTTCACTCTCTGCAAACGTTTGTCTAAGTTCTTCTTCGAATTGTGTCGATGAATAAAACAAAAAAAGTCTTTACTGCCCCCTCCTGGTCCGGAGTGTCAACCGGAAACAGCCGTTAGCGTTAGCTCAAAAATCCCTCACAAAAATAACGTCTTCGGTTACTTTCATTATTTTTTCTTATTGAAGCTTTTAGTATTTGTAAAACTTCAGTGAGTTCAATTTTAGTTTTGTAAACATTTGATCTAAAAAAACCCATCTAAAATAAAATCAAAAACACTTTTAGTAGTTTGAATTATTTTTTTACTTTTGATTGAATATTTAGTATTTATACCATTACTTGAATAAAAATGTCTTCACTGAAGGAACAAGCCAAAACACAACAGACACAAACTTTATGATTTTATTATATTCTGTCTATCGTAAAGAGTCAGTACACAGCTTCAGTTATTACATGTCAAGTTTATTTGTGTAGCAAATTTCAACAAGGAATGTACTTTGTCCTTAAAAATATTCACATTCAATCAAGGCACAATTTATCTTTCTAAAAGTCCAGTTTATCGCCCAAGGTGCAAAGACATTGACATTGGACATATAATTAGCACTCAGTGATGGAAAAATAACTGTCACTTTTCAACAACAGAAATAGCAACTGATATTTTAACAAAGCCTGCAACTAAAATGAGAAAGGACAAATTTGTGTTTTGTTTTTGGTATGTCAATGAAAAAAAAAAAATAGAAAAAATGAGAAATATAAATGTATTTTTATGTCAACATAAGAACAAGTGTGGGTGTTGAATCTTATTGTTGTGGGTTGAGATTTTTACACACTTGGATGCAACTCATAATAAAAGTCCTGCATTCAGGCCAAATGTAACTGAAGGCTGTGTTGTTTTTACCCCGTCACTCACAGCCATTTAAAGATGGCAGCATGAACAACCTGAACCTTCAGAGACGCATAATTACAAAAAACGTCAGCCTTCTCCCGCCTGAATGTCCCAGTTAGAGAAATAAACGTGTTTATCTTTGCGTCTGCCTAAAAAAAATCAATTGGATTTGATCCAGAACGCTGCTGCAGGTGTTCTGACTAAAACCAGGAAGATGGAAAACATCACCCCAGTTCTAAAGTCCCTACACTCTTACCCTCTCTGTAGCTTCATCAGAATCAGAACCACAGAATCTGTGCACTGCAGATCTGTAACAAATTCCCAGAAAACTGCTGAAACACCGAGTTCCAGTTCCTTTAAATCAAGGCTAGAAAATTATTTTTTTTTAGAAATATTGAATGTGAAGGGAATCATCTTAAACAAATTCACAGTTTACAAATGGATCTGCCCAATCGAAGCAGACTAGAAGTTTTAATAAATTTTAAAAGGAGAAATAAAAACAGGATCATCGAGAGTTTCTGGTTTTCCTTTTTGGAGGCGGTGAAGGTTGCTCTTCTTTCATCTGCGAATGTTTCTGAAAATCAAAGCGCGTTTAGACGGCACGCTGCGAACATGTGTGTTTTTATTGTTTTATTATTCAGGTTTACCAGCAGGTTGTCGTAATGATTTCTGCTGCAGCAGTGAGTGTCCTCTTCGTTGCTCTTCAGCACGTAGAAAACAGAGCAGAGGGAGCAGAAATATCCCAGTTTACGAGCAGTAAACTCCTCGCCTGAAGAGGAGGAGAGACAAGAACATGAACAAGAAGAAGAGCGTTTCCAACCGGTAGGTGTATGTGTGTTTGTTTCTCACCAAAGGAGATGTCAGGGTTGAAAGGAGGCAGGATAAAATCACCAACGGTACAAGGAGACTGCCTTTGTTTTTTACAGGTTACTGAAGAAAAACAAACGGAAAAATGTTTAATTTTTACTTTAAAGTTGATGGTATTAAGAACAGGGCTTCTATGAGTTTCACAAACACAAGTTTAAAACTTTTTAAGACCATTAATAATTAAATTTAAGACCTGTATCAGAACAAAAACATTAAAAAAAAAAAAGAAATCACATTTTATTTAGTAATAGTGTCAAGCTTTTTATCAGAGAATATGTGGCATCGCATGGGTCGGGACAGAAGTGAGAAATGAAAAACGCAAAAAAAAGCTAGCTAAAATGTGATAGCGGCTAGTTAGTGGTAGCAACAACCACCTTGAGTTACAGAACCCAATGATAATGTTTGCTGATGACAGATAATGGTTTCTTGTGATAGAAAAGTAACAAGAAAAACAATACTACAGATACGAGATTCATTTTAATACCTGTGATTGAGGTATTTAAGGTCACCTTAACTATTTTCTAGTGAATTTAAGACATTTTAAGGCTTTTGTTTTAGATATATAAAATTAAGACTTTTTAAGGATGTGCAGAAACCCTGAAGTTTATCTCCTTCAAGAAAACATTTTCTAAAAGGTCACTAAGACTGGTAATTGTTACTTTGTTTCTTTAAAACTACAGAATGTAACTTTTATATATGTTTTTTTACATATTTGTTGGAACAGTCACTGCTAGATAGTATGGGATGACAGATTGTCTGAAAAAAACTGAGCTCCTCTTCCTCTTCCAAACCTTCTTCATCCTCCTCCTCTTCCTCCAAGCGTCCGTCCAGGTTCTGTTTGTCTGGACCTTCAGCAGCTTCAGTGTCCGTCTCCGTCTTGACGTGCCCCAACACAGCAGAAGAAGAATCCAGCGACGCACCAGGAAGTGATTTGGTTTCTTCTTCTTCTCCGTTTTCTTCAGGGCTCTCAGGTTTTCCTCCAGCAGATTTTCTCACTGCAAATAAGATGAGGTACTGATCAATCTTAGTTTTTCAGCGATGTGACGTCACAGTGGAGCAGACTGTGAGGTCGGCTACCAGGAGTCTTTCTGGGTTTCTTCCTGGGTCTGCCTCTTTTTCTGGTTGATGTCACTTCCTGTTCCGTCTCCTCCAGCTCACATGATGCTGCAGCGTTCACACTCTGATCTAAAACTGAACATAAAAACACACCGATGATGAAAAACCAGAATAAAAAAACTCAAAATGCATCCATGTTCCTCTGGCCGTCAACGTCTTTAGAAGAAAAATGGCGGCTGTTAGTACTTTTGGGAAACTGCTGCAGCTGAATTTAAGTACGCATTGGTTTTTATTCATATTTTTTATTATTTTTTTTTCTGTCAATTTTATAATTATTATTTTTTACCAAACTTCATTTTAGTTTTTGATTTCCCCCGGTGACTCTCTGATTGTTGTGAAGTATTTATGATCAGCTGAGGTTGTTTGACTTGAATAAAAATAACTTGGAGCCAAATGGAGTAAATTTGACCATCATGAAATCAAATTATTTATATGATTCCATACCATTTTTAACTAGATTTTCATTAAATCTAAATGCATTGAACTCATTAAGTTCAGTTCAGAATTAACTGAATTTAAAATAAAAGGACTGTTTGGTTACATTTTTTTACTTAATAAAAGTTAAACTAAAACCGTTAAATCATAAAAACTCTTTCAGAGATGCATCAATGGACTTGTTCCTTTCTACTGACACAGAAACGTGATAGTTGATTTAAAACCAACCTGATGGAACCGTCTCCTCTTCCAAAGCTTCTCCGTACGCCCTGCTGCATCCTTCATCATCCTCCTCCTCTTT
>NW_006800157.1:1067816-1072331 GCF_000485575.1 Poecilia formosa
AGTCTTTCTGGGTTTCTTCCTGGGTCTGCCTCTTTTTCTGGTTGATGTCACTTCCTGTTCCGTCTCCTCCAGCTCACATGATGCTGCAGCGTTCACACTCTGATCTAAAACTGAACATAAAAACACACCGATGATGAAAAACCAGAATAAAACTGGAGTGAAACAGAAAAACACAACACCTAGTTAAATTATTCTGGACTATATTTAACTAGATTTCATTCAATCTAAACGTAAAGAACTCCACTGTTTGCATCAGGGCATATTTTAAAGTAAAATGACTGGATTGATCACACTTTATGAATTACATAATATAATCTGTTGAATTTGGTAGAAAAATAAACATTAATGTAATAATAATACTTCAAGTTTTTATGGATTAAAACATTGTTTCATCTATTTAATCTCTGACATTTAACAGGAACAGACTTTAGAGGAAACTCAGCTCTGAATAACCCAACCTGCTCTGGACTCGGTAAAGTTTACCAAAGGGCTGAAACGATTCATTGGATTAATCGTGATGAATCGATGACTACAATAATTGTCAACTAATTTAGGAATCAATTAATCGGTAATATGAGTACAAAGTCTCAAAAAAGGCGATTAAAGAAAATACTTAGAGCCATAATTACGCCGAAAATGTACAAAAAATATAAAGATATTTAAAAAATGCCTTGCCTGCAAATATATTTTATACTTTTAGCTTAACCTAATTCACATTCTGTAAAAAAAAAAATAAATAAAAATCTCCTAATCTTTTAAAAACGCATTTCTAATATTGTATAAAAAGGCTTAGGGGGTTAAATGAAAAGTAAAGCAGAAAGGGACCGTTTTTTTAATCTGATTAATCATCAGAATAACTGATTGATCATCAGACTAATCGATTACTAACAGAACCGTTAGCTTCAGGAAGAGTTTACCGGTTACCATAGCAACGTGTCCCCTCCCAAACCGAGACGTTTAAGGTCCTGAAACACCAACCTGGGCTGCTTCGACCTGAGCCGTCAGCAGATCTCAGAGTTTCTGCTCCGACTTCCTGCTGAAGAGAAACAAGAGAGGCGTCCATCATGTCCAGCAGCAAAGATTCAAACAAAACCAGGAGATTTTCCACTTTTTTATACGTTTCATTTACAGCTTGACATGAACAAAATTAACTGGGATGAAAGTAGGAGAAAAACAATCTTATGTGGTCTAATCCTCGTCTCAGAAGTAAATTTATTAAAGCAAATAAACATTATTAAACTATCCATATAGATCCCTAAACACAAAACAGGTCATATAAAGATAACATAGAAAAAACACATCTCTGTAATTATATTGAATCAATGTACTTAACTACACCTTCATAGAATATTACGTTTTATTGTGTTTTTAAAGTAAAAATTTATCTGCTCATAACTTGCAGAATATGATGGTAACCAAGTTATGAAATTAATTTGAAGTCAAAGCTGTTGGATCTGTGCAGCATTTTCTGTTTATAATTCTGAGCAGAAGTCAGAATTCATTTCTGATTTAATTTCTGCTCATTTATTTTTTTAAATAAGCAGAAATGTAAAAATAAAGTAAAAAATGAGTAGAAATTTCTCGTTTCTGCTTATAATACTAAGCAGAAATTTGTACAAAATAAAAAAAAACTATAGTTTTTAATTCTACAGGTTCTATTTTTCTATTTTCTAAATAAAAATAGAAGTTGTAAACACTTTTCCAGTGTTTCACCAAACTTCTACACAGCAGATATAAGATGATGGAGATGAGAACATCCTCCTCACCTCAGGCTTTGTGGAGGCCTCCTTTTCTTCTTCTTCATTTTGCCCCCCTGCTGTGACGTCTTCGCTGCTGCTCGTCTCGTCTTTGGCTGCAGATCCGCCTCTCATCTCAGACTCTTTACCAGCTGTTTTCTGTTTCTCAGCTGGCGTCTCTTCTTCGTTGGTTTTAGACTCCGTTATCTTGGCGCGGCTCTCACTGGTCAAAACGTTATCTCTCCTAGCTGTCGGTTCTTCTCCTGGTTCATCGTCCCCTCCTGAGTTCCCAGCTGCTGTGTTTTCAGAGACGCGAGTCGCCAGGACGTCTTCGCTGCTGCTCGTCTCGTCTTTGGCTGCAGATCCGCCTCTCATCTCAGACTCTTCACCGGCCGTTTTCTGCTTCTCTGCTGGTTTCTCCTCTTCTTCATTCAGTTCGTCTTTCTGATCTGTTACACAATCGATCAGCTCTTCTTCCTCTTTAGACAACTTGTCTGCAGGAGTTTGGGGTTCCTGAGTGCAACTTTTGTTTTCAGTCCGATCTTCGGCTGAATCTGTTCCAACATCCTCTTCCTCAGCTGCTTCGGTCTGCTGCTGTTCACAGGCTGCAGCTTCCACACCAGCAGGCCGGGTTTTATCTGGAGCTCCCTCAGCCAGTCCTGGAACAGCGCCCCCTGCTGGGGGCTGCCTCTGCACACTGAAATTAAAAAGGGAAAATATTTCACCAGCTGCTACTAAACGTAGTTCCTGCATTGCTTTAAATCTAAACCCTTAGCGATTTCCACTTTCAGATTTATTTTTCCAGTATTTATTCTCATCGTCAATCCATTTAATTGTAAGAAAGGTAAATTATATTAATTTTGTGTGTATATAATTTACAAAAAACTAAATTATTTAAAGACAGAAGCTTCTCACAGTGGAAAAACTAAACAAAAACATTCTAATGGTTTTGTTGTCCAATTAAAATATAAACAAAATATTAGAGAGAAATATAAAGACCAACATTACTGTCACATACTCACAGTCGGACATTTTGAACCTTGAACCTGTGGAGCAAAAACAAAAACAGTCATTCAGGTTATTTAGACGCAAACGCACTGAAGGTCCAACAGCTGAGCAGAGATCAGACTTTAGCAGCTGACGGCACTTGGTGGTGGTGAGAGTGGCTCCACTTCAACATATCTTTACTCAAGTAAAAGCAAAAAGTAGCCAACAAATTACTCAAGCAGCTGAGTAACTGATCAGATCATCAGTCATTTAATGTTTACAAACTTCATCAGCAGATGGGGAAAAATGTAAAGTTATGTGGAAACTTTGGTATTTTAAAGGATGAAAATGACAATAATTCACATAACATAACAAAATCAGGCAAAATGAACAAAATCAGTTTCTTTCAATAAAAAAAAAAAAAAAAACTTAGGAAGCCAACAAAAACTGCAGTCTGAATTTTTGGTTAAAAACATTTGTTTTTCACTGAAAATCCAGAAATTTTACTCAGGTATGAGTAGAAATACTTCATAATAAAATTACTCAAGTAAAAAGTATAATTTAGTAAAAATACTCCTAAAAGTAAATTTTCCAAAAAGTTACTCAAGTAAATCTAATTAAATGTAACTAGTTACTACCCAACTCTGCCTCTGTCTCACGGCGTGTTGCTTGGTTCACATGGGAAGCGACGAACAGCAGCAAAATGCGAAAGTTTCCCGCAACGGCAACAAAAGTTGAGCATTTTTAACTTTCTTGTGTCGAGTCGCTGCACATCTGAGTCCGCAAGCTCAAAATTTCTCTTTCACAAATTGAGGACAAGTCGCCTCATTGCACAGGTTTAATAAGAAATGAATGCAGAGCGACGTTTCTAAATTAACGTTTGTGTTTTTATGCTGTAAAGCACTTTGAACTGCCTCGCAGCTGAAATGTGCTATAAAATAAACCTGATTGTAGTTAGATCCAAGAAAGATGGACGAATAAGAGACAGCAAACAGACAGAAACTAAGGGATTCCAAAAGTTGACTGTGTTGATGACCTTTGAACTCTGATGACCTGACAAAGACCAGCAATACTTTCAGATACTCACAGGTGGACATTTTCAAGTTTCCTCCTGTGGAGCGAAAACAAACAGTTAGTGAGGTTAAAACAGCCTGGAAGCACAGAGGATCTGGAGACAAACGTACCAAACGTCTTTCTTCTTCTTCTGATCACAATCATTAATCTTCTTCTTCTCTTCCTCAGACAGACGTTTAAACAACAGGAGGTCCAACACCAGCGCTACGCTGCTGGAGTCACACATTTCTATGTACACCTGGAGCACAAAGACCCGGGAACAAAATATTTATGTGTCTTCATTTGTCATTAAAGTGTGTGGATTTGCTGTTTGGCTTAAAAATGAAGATTGGGAAATAAAAATTATGCAACCAAATTCAAGAGTTAATCACTGGTTGGTGTTGGAGGATTTTCTCTTAATCTCCATTTTTCAAAGATCTTTCAGGCTCTAAACCAGGGGTGTCCAAACTTTTTGCCAAGATTGTCGACTCCAAAGCGTTTGCAGGCCAAAAACCTCAACCTAAAATCAAGCAAATGAAGTCGATCGATAATTATTTCAGGCCCAAAACCTGGAAGGGATTTTTATGACGGTATATTAGGGATGTTGTAGATGGTAAAAGATGAGCAAATTTCTGCCAAAAACTCCAACATTGTCCAGAAAAATATTCAAAAGAAAGTTTTCGACATTTGAAATTCAGGAATTTCCAAGTTTTTTCCTGATATTAATCTAAAATCTTTT
>NW_006800157.1:1072714-1073666 GCF_000485575.1 Poecilia formosa
CCTGATTTCAAATTAAAAATCTCCATCTCCATTTTTAAATTGGAGTCACACAAAGCCAGCCCACATTTTGGACACCCCCGATGTAAAATGTTGTGCAGCGTCAGGCTAGCAGGTGGTGAAAGCTAACGTACGCGTTCAGCGAGGACCAGGTAGTTGACAAACGGAGCGAGGGACGCGACCGCCATCAGAACGCTCTGAATGACGCTCAGGGTGACGTCAGAGAAGGTCACACATATCAGCCGCTGGCTGAGGGACTCGGGCTCTGAAACGTCCTACAGCAAACAGAAGAAACTGGAACAAATACAAGCCGACAACGAAAGAAGATCAGAATAAACGACCAAGAACTTACAGCGTTGCTCCATCTCATCAGATTCTTGTACATCGTCTCCTGTAAAAGCAAAAAGACGTTTTATGCAACACATGAACATTTTTGCTGAGCTCTTATTGTGAGGAGCTCCGAGACGGTGCCAGTACCTCGTTGTCTCCTGGATGCATGTCCTCTAAGACCAAGTGGACTTTGAGGACAAAGTCTTTGCCAGGAGAAGGTTTATGAGTCAAGTAGCCCTCGAGAAAGCTGTGGCAAGAATCCCAACAAGGGAAAAACACGAAGGCCTGCAGGAGACGGAGGGTTGGAACATCAAACTAGAGTCGCCATAAACAACTCCTGATTTAAAATAAAAGCCTATTTGGCAAAGTTAATTTGCCCAGTTTTTATTTTAACCTTTGCAGGTTAACAAACAAAATGTGTTATTTTTTGTCACAACAAATAAAAAGAGGACAAATTAACTTTGCCAAATAGGCTTTTATTTTAAATCAGGAGTTGTTTATGGGGACTCTTTTTTGATGTTCCAACCCTCCCGTCTCCTGCAGGCCTTCGTGTTTTTCCCTTGTTGGGATTCTTGCCACAGCTTTCTCGAGGGCTACTTGATCCGTAAACCTTCTCCTGGCAAAG